>NW_007252759.1:3491-36617 GCF_000164805.1 Carlito syrichta | reverse complement strand
GAAGCTTAGTTTGGCTGGGTAGGTTATTCTTGGTTGAAATTGTTTCTCCTTTAGAACTTTAAAGATAGGGCTCCAGGCTCTCCTGGCCTGAAGGATTTCTGTGGATAAATCTGCTGCTATTCTAATTGGTCTTCCCTGGTAGGTAGTCTGGGCTTTTTCTCTTGCTGCCTTTAGGATTTTTCCTTTCATAGCTACTTTGTTTAGGCCAATTATTATGTGTCTGGGAGTTGGTCTTCTCATTTGTTGTCTTGTAGGGGTTCTCTGAATCTCTTGTGTTTGAATTTTTTCATCCATAATGAGATGAGGGAAGTTTTCTTGAATGATTTCATGAAATGTTTGTTCCAGTGTGGCTTCTGTTTCTCTTTCTGCCTCAGGAAGCCCAATTACTCTTAGGTTTGGTCTCTTGAAGTGATCATCTCTTGCAGGTTTTGTTCTGTCTTTTTGAGCTTCTTTTCTATGCTTTTGACAGTTTGGGTTAGTTCTGTGTTTGGTCTCAAGCTCTGAGATTCTTTCTTCTGCTTGGCTGATTCTGCTTTGCATGCTTATTAGTCTGTTGTTCATTTCCATCACAGTATTCTTTACTGCTGTCATTTCTGACATCAGCTCCTTCCTATTTTCCTCTTGTCTCTCCTCAATTTTTTAAATTCTCTCCATTAATGTCTTGATGTCTGGGTTTGTTGCATGTAACCAGTCACTCTGGGGACTCTTCATTGTTTGTGTTCCAGAAACTGTTTACTCAGTGTCTGATTTCCCAGGGGCCTGTGTAAGACCTATATTCTTCTTTTGGTTTTTCTTCATTTGTGCAGTTTTTCCCCTCCCTACTTTTTCCTTCCCTCCACGTCGCCGTCTTCTTTAATTCTGTTATTCAGGGGTAAAGGGATTGGTTTTACTTCTGTTTGTTCAATCTCCTATTCTTTATGTATGTCCTCTTACTTTGTTCAATCTGAAGTTGCACTGTAGGTTGGAGGTGGTCCTTTTTGCAGTTTTGAGATTTACTTAAGAGGAGAGCTGTGATTCAAAATCTGTCTGCAGGTCCTGGTATTTGCTGCCAGGTGTGTGGATAATGTGGAACCCACTTCCCACTGCCCTGGAATCTGTCCATGCAGTGGGGCTGTAGGTTTACTCCCTGAAATAAAATGTGGTTAGCAGAGGGGAGAGAATGGAGCAGATAGTGGGTTGAAGAGAGGAGTGGAGAGATAGAGGAGTAAGGGGGGAAACAAACGAGTGTGCCAAAAAATAGACAGAGAGGCCTATACTGAAACAGATAAAAAAGTAGACCACAGCTACAGACAAACCAACTCTCATACAAAAAAATAAAAAATAAAAATAAAACATATAGTGATGCTAACATACAAGCTAACCAACCACCTTGTTAGTGTGCTGTTCCTCTATACAAAGATATGGTTTACAGAGAGAAGAAAAAGAAAAGGAAAAAGGAAAAAAGGGAACAATACAGTAGGAATAGAATTAAGTCATTAAACTAATAGAATCAATGAAGCACACTCTGAGACATTTCATTTATGTCCAATGTTCTTTCAGGTCTGATTTCTAGTTTTCTTTTCAAGCTGGTAAATTAGTTTGCCATTAGGGTCAGTTGCCCCTGATCTTCTGTGAAGGACAGTTCAGATTACCCTCTGTTCAGCACTTTGGTCTATGTCTTTATTAAGCTTGTTTCTCCCGTTTCGGTGTTGTTATTTTGAATCGCCGGCAGGTGGTGCTATCTCAGCTGCTCGCCCCAGAGGGGTTGGGGCCGGACAGGAACAAGATGGCTGCCTGCTTCTGAGCAGGCAACAGGAGCCTTACGCCAGGTGGGCAGGACAGTCTCGGATGCAGGAGAGGTGGCAGCAATCCCAGCAGATCTTCCCTGAAGGGGTTTGATGTGGATCGCCTTGGGCCCGGATGGTGTGATATGCTACCCATCACAGAGGCCGTGGCAGCGGCGGCAACAACCGTGGCGGCGGGGGGAGGGGCTGTGGTGGGAGCTGCAGTGGCAGTGTTTGTGCTGCAGTAACTGTCCAGTCCATTGTGATGTCCCAGCCGTGGCAACGGCCAAGCTCTGTATGAAGAGCAGGTTGCGATGTTGGGGTCCCCAGCCCCCTGGGGCAAGAGTCAGAGACCCACTGCAGATCTCCTTTGCAGAGGGCTTCAGAGACTGGGTTGCCCCATCGTCATCTTGCCGCTTCTCCCAATTATCTGATTTTTAATCAAATAAAAAATTAATCCATCACAACCAAGTAGGTTTTATCCCAGTAATGCAAGGATAGTTCAACATATACAAGTCAATAAATGTAATTCACCACTTAAACAGAATTAAGAACAAAAATCATATGATCATCTTAATAATTGCAGAAAAGCATTTGATAAAATCCAGTAACTCTTCATGGTAAAAACCCTCAGCAAAATGAGCACAGAAGGAACATTCCTCAAAATAATAAAAGCCATATATGACAAACCCATAGTCAATGTCATCCTGAATGGAGAAAAGTTGAGTGTATCCACTTTCATCACTCTTCAACATAGTACTGAAAGTCCTAGCCAGAAAAATCAGGCAGGAGAAAAGAAGTAAAAAGTATCCAAATTGGGAAAGAAGAAATCAAGCTATATTTGTACGCTGGTGATATGATCTGCTGCCTAGAGAATTGTAAAAACTCTTCCAAAAGACTCCTAGACTTGATAAATGAATTCAGTAAAGTTTCAGGACAAAAAATCACATACAAACCAGTAGTGCTGCTATACACCCATCGTGACCAAGCTGAGAATCAAATCAAGAACTTAATTTCATTTACAACAGCAGTCAAAAAGCTAAAATACATAGAAATGTATTAAACGAAGAGGGTGAAAGATCTCTCCAAGGAGAACTACAACACACTGATGAAGCAAATTATAGAGGACACAAGTAAATTGAAAAACCTTCCAAGCTATGGATTGGAAGAATCAACACTATTAAAATGACTATATCACCCAAAGTAATTTACAGATTCAATGCAATCTCCATCAAACTACCAATGGCATTTTTTACAGAATTGGAAAAAACAATTCTAAAATTCACTTGGAACCCAAAAGAGCCAGGATAACCAAAGCAATCCTAAGCAAAATGAACAAAACTGAAGGCATCATTTACCTGATTTCAAATTATACTATAAGACTGTAGTAGCCAAAACAGCATGATACTAGTACAAAAGCAGACACATGGACCAATGGACCAGAATAGAGAACCCAGAAATAAACCCAAGTACTTACAACCAACAGATCTTTGACAACGCAGATAAAAACATACACTGAGGGAAGGGCACCTTATTCAACATATGGTGCTGGGAAAATGAGATTAGCTACATGCAGAAAAATGAAACTCGATCCCTCTCACTATATACAAAAATTAACTCCAAATGTTTTAAAGACTTAAATGCCAGACCTGAAACCATAAGAATACTAGAAGAAAACCTAGGGAAAACTCTTCTGGACATTGGCCTAGGCAAAGAATTTATGGCTAAAACTCCAAAAGCAAATGCAACAAAACCAAAAATAAATAAATGGAACTTAATTAAACACAACTTAATCCCACACATCAACAGAGTAAATGGGGAATTTACAGAAGGGAGAAGATATTCACAAACTATACATTTGACAAAGGACTAATATCCAGGATCTACAAAGAACTCAAACAATCAGCAAGAAAAAAGCAAATAACCTCATTAAAAGGTAAGCAAATGACATGAACAGATATCTCTCAAAAAAGATATACAAATGGCCAACAAATACATGACAAAATGCTTGACATCAGTAATCATTAAGGAAATGCAAATTAAAAGCACAATGGAATACCACCTTACATCATTCAGAATGGTCATTATTAAAAGATTAAAAAAACAGATGCTGGCATGGATGCAATGAAAAGAAATGCTTATACACTGTTGTTGAGAGTGTAAATTTGTACAAACTTTATGAAAATCGGATTTCTCAAAGAACTAAAAGTAGCTACTATTTGACTCAACAGTACCACTACTAGGTATCTATCCAAAGGAAGAGAAGTCATCATACAAAAAAGACACCTGCACTTGGGTGTTTGTTGCAGTGCCAGTCACAATTGCAATGATGTAAAATCAACCTAAATGCCCATCGCCTAATCAGTGGATAATGAAAATATGGATATATATATCCATATTTATCTGATATATATATCACATTTATGATATATATCTATTGATATTTCTGATATATATAATGAAATATTCAGCCACTAAGAACAATGAAATAATGTCTTTTGCAGTAACCTGGATGGAATTGGAGAACATCACCCTAAGTTTACTAACACAGGAACAGAAAACCAAACACCACACGTTGTCACTGATAAGGAGGAGCAAAATTAAGGACGTGCAAAGGTATATAGAATGGTAAAATGGACACTGGAGACTCATAAGCAGGAGGATGTGGGGGGGGGTGACGAGATGAAGTATCACCTATTGGGTACAATGTGCACAGGTGGCGGTGGAGGGTACATTTAAAGCCCAGACTTCTTCACTATACAATACATCAATGTAACCAAAAACTATTTGTATCCCCTAAAACTATTGAAATAAAAAGAAAAACAAATAAATTTAAGATTTAAATCTAAGACCTAAAACTATGAAACTACTAGAAGAAAACACTAGGTAAATATTCTAGAACATCGGTCTGGGCAAAGATTTTTTGTGTAAGACGTCAAAAACACAGGCAACCAAAACAGAAATAGACAATTGAGAGTACATCAAACTAAAAAACTGCACAGCCAAAAAAACAAAAACAAAAAACCACCACCACCACCAACAATAAAGTGAAGAGATAACCCACAAAATGGGAGAATATATTGGCAAATTATCTATTTGACAAGGAATTAATAACCAGAATAGGGAGCCGGGCTCGGTGGCTCAGCCTGTAATCCCACGCCTTTGGGAGGCTGAGGTGAGTGGATTGCCTAAGCCCGCGGGTTGGAGACCCGCCTGGGCAGCAAGATCTCATCTCTACAATAAATCAAAAAATCAGCCGGGCGTGGTAGCGCATGCCTGTAATTCCGGCTACTCGGAAGGCTGAGGCGGAAGGATCGCCGGAGCCCAGCAGGTCGAGGCTGCGGTGGCCGGGAGTGGCCACTGCACTCCAGTCTGGGCGACAGAGTGAGACTCCAACTCAAAAACAAACAAACAAACAAACAAAAAAACCCCCAGAATATATAAAGAGCTCAAGCAACTCAATAGTGAAAAATCAAATATCTGATTAAAAAATGGGTAAAGTATCTGAACGGACATTTAATAAAAGAAGATACACAAATGGTCAAGTTCATCACTAATCATCAGAGAACTATAAATCAAAACCACAATGAGATATTACCTCAGTTAAAATAGATTATATAAAAAAGACAGACAACAACAGATGCTGGCAAGTATGTAGAGAAAAGAAAATCTTGGTACACTGTTGGTGGGAATGTAAATTAATACAACCACTATGGAGGTTCCTAAAAAAACTAAAACTAAAACTATCATATGATCCAGCAATCCAAATGCTGGGTATACAGCCAAAAGACAGGAAATCAATATATCAAAGAGATATATGCACTCTCATGTTTATTGCAGTGCTATCCACAATAGCCAGGTTATAGAATCAACCTATGTGCCAATCAATGGATGAATGGATGAAGAAAATGTGTCATTCATATATATATATATATATATATATATATATATAATTATTATTCAGCCATAAAATTGTCATTTGCAACAACTTGTATGGAATTGGTAGCCATTATGTTAACTGAAATAAACCAGGCGCAGAAAGACAAATATGTTCTTACTCATATGTGGGAGCTAAAAATGTGTATTTCATGAAGATAGAGAATAGATTGGTGGTTACTAGAGGCTGGGAAAGAAAGGGAGCAGGGTCGGGAATGAAGGGGAAAAAAGAATATGCATGTATTTATTACCACTGATCTGAACACTTAAAAATGGTAAGGGTAGTAAATCATACATATATTTTATTTCAACAAAAAATTTTAAAAACCAGAAATAAACTAGTAACCAAATCTGGTCATGTATAAAAAAGGTAATAATACATGTAAAAACTGGGATCATCCCAGTTGTGCAAAATCACTATAACATAAAAGTATCAATTACCACACTTAAGGGAGAAAAATCATATTCTCACCTCAACAGATGTAAAAAATATCTCCAATTTGATAAAATTAAAGTTAATTTATGATTTGAAAAAACCATTAGCAAAGGAGCTTGAGGCTGCAGTGAGCCAGGATCATGCCATTGCACACCAGCCTGGGTGACAGAGACTGCCTCATAAAACAAAAACAAAACTGCTAGCAAACTTAAAATAGATAAATTCCTTTATTTGAAGAAAAAGTCCCATACTTAATGTGAAACTTGAAAGCACTGCTTTTTGTTCGATAGCTTTGCACGATTTGTTAGCTCATCAATTAGCTAATCAATATAATACTTGTACATATTTATGAGGTACATGTGATATTTTGTTACATGCATAGAATATGTAATGATAAAGTCATAGTATTTAGGCTATTCATTGCCTTAAGCTGTTATCATTTCTACATGTTGGAAACATTTAAAGACTTCTCTTCCAGTAATTTTGAAATTACAGTATGTTGTTGTTAACTATAGTCACCCTACTCTGCTCTTGAACTTTAGAACTTATTTCTTCTATCATTGTATGTTTGTATTTACTAACCAAGCTCTCTTCATTCCCCCACCCACCATTCCCAATGTCTGGTAACTATTATTGTATTTTCTACCTTCATGTGATTAATTTTTTTTAACTCTTACATATGAATGAGAACATATGATATTTGTCTGCAATTTTTTTCCCATGCTGGATTTGTATATCAAAAAATGTTAGCATCATAAAATGAGTTTGCAAGTGTTTCCTTTTCTCTATTCATTGAAAGAGTGTATGTAAACATTGGAATTATATTTCCTTAAGTAATTGGTAGACATCACTGGAGTTTTCCTTTTTTTTCTTTATGGACTATGGGTGAATAGAATTATAATAATCATAATCCTTGATTCATGAATGATTTCATCATTTGCATATTCAACTCTAAATAATGTAGTGAATAGTCATGAACCCTCTACTTAGTGCATGAATTATAATGTTCACAGTAACTTATATATCTGTCTGTATGTTCATTCCCCAGTCTGTCCCTTTACCTCCCTACTAAGGTAGACACTATCCTGAATTTTGTGTTTATTGTTCTTCTGCTTTATTTTTATATATCTTTGTCATATATA
Organism: Carlito syrichta; assembly: GCF_000164805.1. Lineage (NCBI taxonomy): Eukaryota > Metazoa > Chordata > Mammalia > Primates > Tarsiidae > Carlito > Carlito syrichta. The sequence continues at coordinate 29,340 of NW_007252759.1, read as the reverse complement.
ATGATGTGTGTTTAGTTGTTTTAGTTAGTGTTATTTTAAGCATTCTTTTTTAAAGGAGTTTTCTTTTTCTGTATGCTATTCTACTGTTTGGACTTGCCACAGTTTACCTATTCTCCTGTTTGGGGCTATTTTTTTCAGTTTTTTTTTTGCCATCATAGTGTTGTTATAAACAATCTTGGACATTTCTCCTGGTATAAATGTGAAAAAGTGTTGCTTTTTTCACTGAGTAGAATTACTGGGTTTTATGTAACCTTAATGTTTAGTTTTAAAGGCTAATCCTGAGCCAGTTTCCAGAGAGGTTGTTAATGGTTTATACTCCTACCAGTAACGTATGAGATTCTGTTAATATACATGCTGTCTATACTTGGTACCTCAGATTTTTAAATATTTGCCAATATTAATAAATACAAACTGACATTATTTTGCATTTCTCTGCTTGTGGTATTAGTTCACTGTTATCAGGATATGCAAGAGAATGATATCTAACCACATTTCCCATATGTGCCCTCTGTGCTAACGGATACCATCTGTCTTAGTCTGTTTTGTGCTGTTATAACAGAATACCAGAGACTGTATAATTTACAAAGAGCAGACATTTCTATCTCACAATTCTGGAGACCAGGAAGTCCAAGGTGCCCACAGGTTGGTGTCTCTGTTTCCAAGATGGAACCTGAAACGCTGTGTCCTCTGCAGGGGTAGAATGCTGTTACTCACGTGGCAGAAGAGCAGAAAAGAGTGAACCTGCTTCTGTAAGTCATTTTTATAGCAGCATTAATCCTCTCATGAAGGTGAAGCCCTCATGACCTAATCACCTACCCTTAGGCCCATCTCCCAACACTGTTGCTCTGGAGATCAAGCTTCCAAAAATGAATTTGGAGAAGACAAAAACATTCAAACCATTTGCCATCAGACCATAGCCTGTCAACAGAGCTAGGACAGCAGATTTGCAACAGGAAGAAGAGAGAGGGTTAAATATAAACATTTTGAATTTTGCGATTCTCTGATGCCCAAGAAATGTAAAGAGCATAAAAGATACCACCTAGGATTATGATGAGGGCTGTGTGAAAGAGAGGCCGTCCCAGATGGAGTTAAGAAGCTCATGACCTCTTAGAAATCCTAGTAGTAATATGACTTTATCAGAGATTGAACATTGGAGGAATCTTATTACGGTTAAAGCACACTGAACAAATAGTCTAAAATTTATCCACAAAACAAATACAGGATGTCTTGGATTGCTTTTCTGGGAGCTGGTGGTCCTTAGTTCACTTTAAGGAGTGGCATGGGTATTATCAGATACCCACAGGAAATAAAAGCTGAAGAAAATAGCTTTCAGCTGCCCCATAAGTTTTTATCATTTTGATATGGGCATCTCTGAAGCCATCTGTACTTCTGGAGGTTTATGGAGATGGTGCTGGCCATCAATTACATGGAACTGCTGATGTATTTGGGCAATATTGTTGCACCTAAAAGAACTTTGGAAGCTCTTGGGAAATTGCTTGTTAAATGGTTTTATCTTCTTTAGTAGAATATGCTGAAATTGTCACTGGACAAAATATCAGTTTTATTGCATCTTATTAAAATATGTATGGCACTTTTTTTCGAGATACAGGTGAGTACAAATTTACCCAAAGTGCCAGCTTAATCTCACTAGTCCTAAAGAAATAAAGTCATTTTATGGTTTCTGCAGTGCTGTGAACATTTTGTTAAATATTAGTATGCAATTCTAAATCACCCAAGGATATCAGGCTATACAGACAGATAGTGGCTATACAACCTAAGAAGAAGAGCATGAATCAGTTTGCAGAAAAATGTGGCAAGTCTGTGAATAGGCATTCTTGATGCTTGAGGACCAGTTCATCAGCATTCACAAACTGACTTTTGCAGGCCACCTCCTTCCCACTCTGAAAATCTCTTCACACTAAACATTTATGTAAGCTTGAAGAGTGCAGGGAGGATACAAGGAAGATTCTGAGAGAGAGGACAGAGAGGTAACATATCTGACAGTGAGCTAATACCTAGTCATAAACTGAAGTGTTTTTTTTTTTTTGAGTCAGAGTCTCACTCTGTCACCCAGGCTAGAATGCAGTGGCACAGTCACTGCTCACCATAGCCTCCACCTCCTGGTCTCAGGTGATTTTTCCATCTCAGTCTCTTGAGAAGTTGAGGCTACAGGCGTGTGCCACCACACCCAGTTTATTTTTTGTAGAGATGAGGTTTACTATGTTGTTCAGGCTGGTCTCGAACTACTAGGTTCAAGCAATCCTCCTGCCTCAGCCTCCCCCAAGTGCTGGGATTACAGGCATGAGCCACCTGGACCTGACCATAAACTGAAATTTTTAACACCGAACTGGGTTATACACAAATACATTCATTATGTGTATGGAACAGTCTTTGTTCTGACATGTGCTAAATTGAATGCTACTGCACAGTGCTTTGTGGCTGCTTTAGTTTACTATAATTGCTGTATTGTTTTTTTGTTGAGTATTAATGCATAGAGGCAGAGTTTCTCTTACTGAGGGCCCAATCTAGGACATGGATATTATGGCACCTGAGTCAATAAAATGGTCACTTGCACTAAAGAGGAACAGCCACAACTTACCTTGAAGGAAGTACCCCAAAGAGTCTGAATTACCTTATCCTATACTAATTGCCCTTGCTCTAAAAGGGACTTCGAAAGCTGCAGGGTGGAGTGTGGGGGGCTGATTTAGGGAATCGGTTGGTAATGGAGGAAAAAAATAGAGCCTTGCCTATGAGAAGGAGGTGAATTTATTCCAAATGTGTGAGAGTTTTGCTTTGAGAATGGTGGAAATAACCACTTATGTAGAAGGGATTTGCATAGATTATTTTCATGGACTGTGGAAGCCCAGACATTTGTTTTATGCTTTTCTCTGCTTTAGCAGGAATAACATTCATCTATAGAGCTTGTTATAAATAAAGACTCCTGGACTTCATTATCAGTCATTCTGATTCAATAGATCTGAGGTGGGACCTAGGAAACTGCAATTTTATAAGCACTCCTGGTGATTATACAATGCAGGCAGTTTAACAGTTACATTTTGAGGAACATAGTTCTAGATCAAAGTCCACAGTTTCCAGTGGAAACATTATTATTATTTTATTTTAAGTTATGTGGGGTACAATTCAGGGCTAGGCACATAAGTGGTCATTGTACAGATGAAGTATGGGTCTCCCGTTGGCTCTCACGTCACCTGGTTTGGGATCAGGTACCCTTATTGATGTTATGTTCCCACCCCACCCCCAGCAGTGACCCGCTACTACCAATCCCTTTCATGTAGTATTATGATAAATGTTCAGGGTACACTTATGAGTGGTACTCAGAGAATATGTGGCACTCAGTTCTTTGTTTCTGTGACAGAACACTGAGTATGATAGGCTCTAAATCCATCCAAGTTGCTGTGAAGTTCATAATTTTGTCCTTCTTTATGGCTACATAATATTCCATTGTGTATATGTCCCCCATTTTTTAAGTCCAGTCCAGTTTCAATGGACAACAAGGTTGGTTCCATGTTTTTGCTATTGTGACTAGTGCCGCAATAAACATGTATGCACAGATTTTTTTTGTGGAATGATTTGAGTTCCTCCGAGTATATTCCTAGAAGGGGGATTGCTGGGTCGTATGGAAGGTCAAGATTTAGATCTTTTAGAAATTGTCACACTGTTTTCCACAGAGACTGTAGTAGTTTATACTCTCACCAACAGTGTAGAAGTGTTCCCTTTTCTCCACATCCTCTCCAGCATCTGTTGTTTTTTGAATTATTAATGATGGCCTTCCTGACTAGAATTAGGTGGTATCTCAGTGTGGTTTTGATTTGCATTTCTTTGATGATTAGTGAGACTGAGCATTTTTTCATGTATCTGTTGGCTGCTTGTATGTCTTCTTTTGAGAAGCGTCTATATATCTTTTGCCCACTTTTTAATAGGACTTTTTTCCCCCCCTTTTGGTACATTTGAGTTCCTTGTAGATCCTGGATGTTAGGCCTTTGTTAGATATATGAAACATTATTTTTAATCACTCCTTAGTCAGTTTCTCTATGAAACTTCATAGTATTTGTAATATATAGAATAAAGCAAATTTCTTAAACTTCAGAGTAATACCATTCCTTATACCCTTTTATGATTACTTTGAACCACTCTTACTTCACTATTACTCAAGAGGAGAAATCAATTTCACTCTGAAGCCACTTCAGATTTCCCTTAGGAAACTTTCTGAGAAGAAAAGTTTTCTTACTAATAAGTCTCAGTGGTATTTTCACCACTTCTACCTTGTTGTCTGCCCGCGGGACTGAGTTCCACAGTGTCTTATTTAACCTGTGTGCACTTCCATCACAGCGATGCCTCTTGGGTTTTACACTGTAATGAAGCCCTGTGAAACCCAGCTCCCTGCAGAGCAGTGAGGATTCATCTGTGACTTGTACTTGGTGTTGTGGTAATACTGTCATAATGGAGAATTGAAGAAAAAGAAAGCATAATGATTGTTTTGGTTTAGTATGTTTTGTCAACAGAGGAATGCTCTTGGGCTGAGTGGAGAGCTAAGCCAAGTGACTGCTTCTCCCAGGAGGAAGATCTTGAGAAGAGTAGAGGAACATCTGGAATGAGAGACAGGCTATGTGGAGTGAGCTGCATGCATTTACTGCTCCCTGAGCAAATAAGCCTTTTCCAGCTCCTTTCCCCATCTTATATTTGTCTGTCTCAAATGCACCTGCAGATTAACCAAAATATTTCCCTGTATCTTTATTTGCTATTTCTTGTCCCTTTGTTAGGGAGGAAGGGTTCCTCAATGTTGTGAAGAGTAGCTCAGTGCCCAGGTCTGGTTAAATTCTATTCTGCATGGGTCAGAACTATGTCCACAGTGTCTGTTAATTTCATAGAATATAGTAATTTAGTAATTTTTCTGAGCACTCCTGGTCCACAGGAGGCTACTTCCAGTACCAGACTGCCTGTTAGCTGTGCTTTGAAGAGAATAATTTAAGTATTGCATCACATTCTCTTTTAATTTCTCATCTAATATTGGTTGTGCTTCAGCCATAGGCAAAAGTTAGTAATGGGTGAAATTTACATCTGGTGACCAGTATTCAATTTAAGAGAGACAATGATTAAAAAATAAGGGCTGGCTGGGTACAGTGGCTTATGCCTATAATCGCAGCACTTTGGGAGGCCAAGGTGAGAGGATTGCCTGAGCCCATGGGTTTGAGACCAGTCTGGGTAACTTGGTGAGACCTCATCTCACAATAAATAAAAAATTAACTGGGCATGATGGCATGTGCCTGTAGTTCTAGCTACTTGGAAGGCTGAGGCGGAAGGATCACCTGAGCCCAGCAGGTCGAGGCTCTGGTGGCCGTAAGCATGTCACTGCACTCCAGCCTGGGTGACATGAAAAAAACAAACAACAACAACAACAACAACAACAAAAACAAAAGGGCTATGCCATACTTTATACCAATATTTCCTAAGTACATTATCCTTGAAAAAATTATTTCAGATTTTATTGCTTTTAAATTACACAATCAATTAACAGATGCATTCTTGTAAAAACCACTAAAGCAATATGCTTTAGCATAATTTTTCTTTGGCTACATTCCACCCCATTCCAGCCCCATTCTCACAGTTAATTTCTCTAGTCAGAATGGTATGTATCTCACTAGACCGTTCTTATGCTGTACCTTAGCAGTTCTCAAACTTTTCTGTCTGGGCATCATCTGGTGTTGTGAGCTGAATTGTGTCTTCCCCAAATGCATATGTTGGAGCCTTAAACCCCAGTACCTCGGAACATGACTGTATTTGGAAATAGGGCCTTTCAAGAGGTGATTAAGTTAAATGAGGCCCTTAGGGTGGGCACAGTCTGACTGGTCTTCTCATAAGAACTGGAAAAGAGAAAAGACTGTGAGGACACAGGAAGACGGTGGCCATCTGCAAGCTATGAGGAGAGGCCTCGGAGGAAACCAACCAGTTGACATCTTAATCCTGGACTTCTAGCCTCTAGGACTGTGAGAAAATAACTTTCTGTTGTTTAAGCCACCCAGTCTATGAAATTTTGTTAAGGCAGCCCTAGCAAACTAATATACTAATAATCATATTGTGAAAACATGATTCCTAAAAATTCAGTTTGGTAGGTTTGGAGTGGGAAGTGGAGATATGTGTTTCTAACAAAGCCCTAGGTGGGATTTCATGTTTTATGGATTAATATCTTCTTTTAATTTTCTGAAAATACTGTTGCTTCCTGTGTAATTTCTAACTATTCTAATTTTTTTATAGTTTGTTTGTTTTGACAGAGTTCAGAACACACTATCCCAAAATAAGACATTTGAGAAAACAGCAGAGGCAGGATGATCTTTCTGACCTTCTGTTATGTTATTTCCTGAAGTGGGCCATAAAAGATTTCTTTAACTTTTTTCTAAAGTAGCTCATTAGACCCTTTTCCAGAGGGGTCTTTCCTATACCTGGGAAACAGAAATGTCACAGAGAACTTAGGAAAGAATCTGAATAAACAGGACTTGTTAAGCAACCTCCCCTCTCACCTCCAGTTTATTGCCACTGGGGAGTGCAGTGGCCTGATCATGGCGATCATGGCTCACAGAGCAGCTTCAATCTTCTGGGCTCAGGAGATCCTTCCACCTCAGCATCCCAAGTAGCTGGGACTACGGGCATGCACTACCATGCTTGGCTAATTTTTTGTTGTTTTTTTTTTTGTAGAGACAAAGTCTGGCTATGTTGCCCAGGTTGGTCTCAAACTCCTGAACTCAAGCGATCCTCCCTCCTCGGCCTCCCAATGTGCTGGGATTACATGCATTCGCCACCCTGCCTTGCCAGTTTTCTCTGTTTCTTTGGGAAAACTCATTTCTGAATGGCCCAGTGTATGTAAAACTTATATTAAATTAATTAGTGTGCACTTCTCTTGTTAAACTGTTTTTTTTTTTTGCTATGAGGGAGTCTTAGCCATGACCCTTGTGATTTCTCATCTCTAGTTTAGGTCTTTTTTTGAATGCTAAATGCTTTTGTAAAGCGGCTAGCAACTCTTAGCTATCTGAACATAGTTAAAATAGGATAATTAACACACTATTTAGAAACTCTTCTTATAAGGGCAGGACTTGTTGATCTCCTCCAGTGAAGGGTGATTTGGTTGGGCTGTTTCCTTCGTGAGTTCCTAATGTCAATATCCCAGAATCTTTGTGTCTCTACTCTTACGTCATTCCAGATTCTCTAGATACAACTCTCTCAGTCTCCTGCCTGGGAAATATATTACTGGTTGTGAGCTTTCAGTGAATTAATTGGGATTATGTGGATGGGTCTTTATTCAATATATAAACTTTTATTTAAGCAACCTAATTTAGTGTGAAATTAATTTCTTGGTTGGAACTGTTTGCGTCTTTCTCTCTTTTTCGCAATTTCTTTCTCTTATTAGAGCTGCCCAAGTATATCTAAAGTTATTGCTCTTTTAAAAGAATCAGCTTCTGGATTTATGTATTAACTATATTTTGGGTGGTGACTGGTTATTAATTACTTCTGCTTAAAATAATCACTCTTCATGATATTTGTTTTTCTGTTTTAGCATCTTAAATTGAAAGCTTAATTTAATTATTTTCAATTTTTTTCTAATAAAACAGTTAGGAGTATATATTACTCTTTGTAGATACTGTGTTGACTGAATCCATAGGTTTTGATATAATTATCATTCATTTCCCAATAATTTGTAATTTCTTCATTTTTGATTCATCAGTTATATAGAAAAGTGTTTTGAATATATTTTCCAGGGATAACTATTTTGGATTATCCTTTTATTGTTTATTTCTAATTTTATTGCATTATGGTTAGTGACTATGGTTTATATTTTTTTCTGCATCTTGAAACTCATTGATATTTCTTTTGTATCATAATGCAAGCTTGTTAATTTTAGAATGTCCACCTATGTTTTAAAAAATGTATATATTTTTTCTTTGTTATAAATCTTTCTTTCATTTTATTTTTATTTCTCTAGATATTATATCTTGATCTCTCTAAACTGTATGTGTCTATTATAGATATAGATATGTATATTTGGTAAAATATAGATATAGCTTAACTGTCTCATGTAAATCATATTTATATTTTATCTACTTGTCTGTGTTTTTCTGAAAAGTGAGACCATCTACTATGTTGCATATCTGATGACTTCACTTTTAGTTTTACTTTATTAGATTTTGAGTTGTATACTTCAAATTTTTTCAGTTAAGTTTATAAAAAATCATGACGATTGTGTCTTCTTGATGTATTGAAATGTGCTTGCACAGTTGTTATGTAATATTCTTCTTCATTCCCTTTAATAATTTCCATCTTTAGTCTATTTGATATTATTTGTGCTACAATTGGTTTTCCATAAATCATTTTCCTTATATAGCTTTGTTTATTCCTTTATTTCAACATTGACTTGTTATTTTTAGCCTCTCTTTTAAATAGCATAGAGTTTAATTTTATCTTCATGAAACCATGAATCAATCTTCTAATACAATTTTTACTTTTCATGTTTATTGTCATTTATAATATATTTAGACTTGTTTCTACCACCTTGTTTGTTTACTTGCTATCTTTTTTAAAAAAAAAATTTCAGCCAGGCTTGGTGGCTCAGCCTGAATTCCCAGTGCTTTGGGAGGCTGAGGTGAGTGGATTGCCTGAGCCCCGCCTGGGCAACTTGGCGAGACCTCATCCCTACAATAAATCAAAAATTAACCAGGCATGGTAGCGTGTGCCTGTAGTGCCAGCTACTTGGAAGGCTGAGGTGGAAGGATCACCGGAGCCCAGCAGGTTGCGACTGCAGTGGCTGGGAGTGGTCACTGCACTCCAGTCTGGGTGACAGAGTGAGACTCCAACTCAAAAAACAAACAAACAAAAACAAAAACTTATTTTTACATCCTTATTCTATTGCTTATTGAATAGATCAAGGCGTATGTCTCCATTTTTCCTACTAATATATTAGAATAAACAATGCCAAACACATATTTAATCTTTTCTTCTTTTTTTTTTTTTTTTGAGTTGGAGTCTCACTCTGTCGCCCAGACTGGAGTGCAGTGGCTGCTCCCGGCCACTGCAGCCTCGACCTGCTGGGTTCCAGCGATCCTTCCACCTCAGCCTTCTGAGTAGCTGGAATTACAGGCGCGCGCTACCACGCCCAGCTGACTTTTTGATTTATTGTAGAGATGAGGTCTCATTGCCCAGGCGGGTCTCGAACCCACGGGCTCAGGCAATCCACTCACCTCAGCCTCCCAAAGGCGCAGGATTACAGGCTGAGCCACCGAGCCCGGCTTATATTTAATCTTACATTATCCAATAATGAATATTTCCATCTGTATCAGTTGACTGTCACTATAATATTGCTTTGTAACAAAACTACTGCATCTCCAAGCTAAACCCAAACTCAATGACTTAAAATATCAATTTTTTTCATTCGTGCATTGTAGAATGGCTGGGATTCAGTCTGTCTAGGCTGTGCTTAGCCACACGGCCCTACTGCTCACTGTAGCTCTGTGGGTTGGCTAGAGTATCTCTGCTTCAGGATGTAGGGTGGGGTTACTTTGGTTCATGTGTCTTTCATCCTTTCCTGGGAATAGCAGGCTAGCTGGAGCATGGTCTTCTAATAGCAAGATGGAGGTACAAGATAATAAGCTTAACTGTGCAATTAAATCTTCATATCCAGTTACTGGCCAACATGAGAATATAAAGGTCTGGTCCTTTCCCCTAACTTGGGATAGTTCTGAAGGAGTAATCCAAATTTTGGAATACCTCGGAGACTCGCTGCATCTTCTTTTGTCACTGTGTCACTCCTTGACTTCTCTCTCTGCCTAATTTTGCTCTCTTACCATCCCTTTTCTTCCCCAGATATTGATCCCTGGAACACTCCCTAATACACTCATTGTATACTAATTTCCACCTCAGAAACAGCTTGCCTGGAAACCCAATCCATGAGAGTTGGTACAGAGTGGTATAAACAAATAAACAAACAACAAACCAACCCCATCACTACCACAGCAAAACCTCTGAAAACCAAACCAAACAAACCAGATACTGGAAGAGGATTTCAGAGATGAATCATTCACTAAGTGGCTGGTACCAGGACTCCACCACTGGTGGTAGTGAAGCACAGATGCACCTGGCAAACATTAGCAGTCTAGCTGCTAAAACATTCATGTTGAGTAATTGGGAGGATAGGCCAGCAGAAAGAAATTTATAAGCTGGTGCAGTGTATCTAGCATGTGGGAAATTGGAGAGAAATAACAACTACAGGGATAATAACATTTAACATCCATTGCTAAACTCTATTGACATGTGGAAAAAGAAAATGAAAGTGAAGAAAAGGTAATTAAAAATTACAAGCAAAATGTGAAAGCCAGAGGGCTTTGTTGGTATCATATAAAGAAGTTCTTATCTCCTACAGTGGGAAGGCAGAGGACTAGAGTCAAAAATTAAATTGTAAGAGTAGCTGAGTTCTACGAGGTCCTACAATTAGGTTCATGAACCATCCTAGAAAAAGTGCTACATATCTCACTGCTGAATATCAATCACTACAATCGCCTTTGAAGTACTCCTCTTGAGAAGCTACGCATCAATACCAGTGCCTAGTCCACCTATCAAAGCAGTTTTGGAACTCTTTTTCTGGAATGGCGATCAGAGCTGTCGTCATTATTTGTTGAGGTCTGATAATTAAGTTCTCAAACTTGCCATGTGCGCTTATGTTGGCAGCACTATAAATAACGGTATTGGAACACCCTCCCTACTCACCTGATCTGGCCTCTAATGACTTTTTTCTTTACCTGAAGATAAGGAAAATATTGAAAGGAAGACATTAGATGACACTCAGAACATCAAGGGTAATACGACAATGACTCTGATGGCCATTCCAGAAAAAGAGTTTTAAAATTTCTTTGGTCAGGTGGAGTAGGAGCTGGCGTTGGTGCATAGCTTCAGGCTCTTGCACATCTCCAGCTCGGTAATTTTATAACTGAATCCCAGTTATTGAGTTTGTGACCAGGAAATGAGGTATGTAGCACGTTTTCTAGAATGAGTTCACAAGCTTAATTGTCGGACTTCATAAACAAAGGCTTGTCTGCAATGCCAAGGTTGGGAAAGAATGGGACCCTGATACCTGGGATAGGGAATTGATACCTTCTAAAAATCTTGAACCCCCCAGATTTCCCTGAGCTCTCTGAGCCTGCAGAAGTGGCCCACTCTGCTTAGAAAAGGCTGATATTCATTCATTGCTTGAAGTTGATGCAAGGGATTCTCCTTTTCAAGGCGTCTGGGGCTCCACCAAGATCTGTCCCCATTTCCTTTCCTGGTCACAAATTTAATAACTGGGATTCAGTTATAAAATTACCCAGCTGGAGATGTGCAGGGCCTGAAAGGAAGGAAAAGGACATGATCTCAAGGGAGCTGCAAGATCTAGTTGGCATGTTCCAGCAAAAGCTGGGAGAAAACATGAGGTTGGATTCTGATGGTGCCTTAATAAAAGGAAGCTTGTAGAATTCAAGGTTGAATAAGGGAGAGTATATCAATGTGCGAGCACTCACTCAGGAGTAGGGTATATATAAATAATATATAAATGTTTCATGTAAAATATTTTTTGCCTTTTCACACAGCATGACTTTTCCCCAGTTGAATAAATATAGAGCGGCATCATTTAAAATTGCTGCATAGTATCCCATTATGAGAATCAGTCACAAGTTTAACATTGATCTGCATAGAGTTGAATGAACACTGTTTCTTTTTTTGATTAATTTCAATTTGCCCAATAGTCAAGGAGCACATTTTGTCTTACTGTTGTTCCCTTACTCAGTCTTTCCATATTGGTTGGAGGCAGTTTGGATGACATTTGCTATTCTTGATCAGCTTTGTCCTTTCTGTTTAGAACTACCACATATCTGTTTACTTTGGTGGAACAAAAAGTCTTAATTCTCAGTGATGTTGCTTTTACTAAAGACAGTCTTGAAAACACAACATCTTTAATAAGGCTTATTTACTCAAACCATGCAGACTCACTTAAAAAGACTTTCGTGTTAGTTTGAAAACTATGACAAGTTTCTCGTATTGTGCTTTGTGATTTTATGATACAGAGCAGACACACACACACGTAAGAATTAATTCTATTAAGACAGGAGTCTGCTTACTTGTCCTCCCCACTTTTTTAGAAATGGGATATTGAATATAATAGTAAAGGGTGGTTGTCCTCATCTAGAGATATTTCCAAAGCAGTACATAGAGGGAGTCTTTAAACTTTGTGAAGATACAAAAATGGGAAGAGAAGAAGACATAATCTATTAAATAACCAGCATAAACAGAATTATAGACAATGAACTATAAATTATACCCAGTGGGATTCTGATAATTTAATTTAAATTTACATTTAAATTTACCACTAGTGTGTAACTGTGAGAGTTTCTCTTATTCTACTAGGCCTAGATTTCTCTTCTTACTCCTCTTAAGTTCTGTTGATCCTCCATAAAGGAGTTATAATGAAACTTAATGCAACAGAGCACTGATAAAAAAAAAAAGTCTTCAAAACAGTCAAAGGAATGTTGAGAACAAGAGGATTCAAACAAAGAACAGATACAAAATCCACATACATTCTTGGTGAAACAAGAGCATAATGAAAATATAAGAGTAGAAATGCATGATTGATGCTCCATTTTGGGACAACAGTTGGATCCAGTAAGGCAGAATTCTTTTAAGCATGACATATTCTCGGGTTGTTAGCCAGAGCCTTTGGGTTGGCTGAGTACCTTTTTGTCTGGCTTCATAGCCTTACTTTTTAAAAAGATCTCTAAATATTGTAAATTCTCAGAGATGAGAAACTTCTAGAAAGAGCTATGAATTTTTTTTTTTTTTTTTTTGAGTTGGAGTCTCACTCTGTCACCCAGACTGGAGTGCAGTGGCTGCTCCCGGCCACCACAGCCTCGACCTGCTGGGCTCCGGCGATCCTTCCGCCTCAGCCTTCCAAGTAACCAGAATTACAGGCATGCGCTACCACGCCCAGCTGATTTTTTGATTTATTGTAGAGATGAGGTCTTGCTGCCCAGACGGGTCTCGAACCTGCGGGCTCGGGCAATCCACTCACCTCAGCCTCCCAAAGGTGCGGGATTACAGGCTGAGCCACAGAGCCCGGCTAGAGCTATGAATTTTTAAGCAAAAAAGACTGATTTCCAACTTTAGGGGTATTGGTCGCCAGAAAAACCCAGTTATTACATAGAAAACTAAAGAGCCCTGATGGCCAGAGGTCACCAATGCTAGCACGTGGTCAAGAAGAACTTTGATGATATGAGCTCTCTTACAAGGAAGCCACCAGAACTGAGAATTGGCTTGGAGAACAATGCCACATTATTGCTACCCAAGTTACTGATATTCCTTCAGAGCTGGGTACAAGCAATTCTCCTGCCTCGGCCTCCTGGCAATGAGTCTATTTTCACCCTCTTTCTCTTTCTCTTTTTTTCTTCCAGAACAGGTATTTGTACTTGCATTATCTCTTTCCACATGCCTTGATGCCATCTTCTTCTACTTGAATCTGAACTTTTAAAATGCCTTATTATTAGTTGAAAGTAATATATGTGTCTTGAAAAAGTAAATAGGCTACCCCCAAAAGACAAATTCCTTGATAGTTTATTTTATTTTATTTTTGAGTTGGGATTGCACTCTGTCACCCAAGCTGGAGTGCAGTGCCATGATCATGGTTCACTGTAGCCTAGAACTCCTGGGCTCCGGTGATCTTTTCACCTCAACCTCCCGAATAGCTGGGACTACAGGCACATGCCACCATGCCCTGCTAATTTTTTTATTTTTTGTAGTGATGAGGGACTTGGTTTGTTGCCTAGGTTGGCCTGGAACTCCTGGGTTCAAGCAATCTTCCTGTCTCGGCTCCCAAATTGTTGAGATTACAGGCGTAAGCCACCGTGCCCTGCCTAATCAGTTTTTTTTTTTTGAGTTGGGAGTCTCACTCCGTCTCCCAGGCTGAAGTACAGTGGCAAACTCAAGGCCACCCCAGCATTGACTCGCTGGGCTCAGGCGATCCTTCTGCCTCAGCTTTCCAAGTAGCCGGAGCTACAGGCGCACGCCACCACGCCCAGCTAATTTTTTGATTTATTGTAGAGATGAGGTCCTGCCAGATTGGCCGGGATGGTCTTGAACCCGTGTGCTCAGGCAATCCTCTCACCTCGGCCTCCCAACGTGCTGTGATTACAGGTTTGAACCACCGTGCCGGGCTAATCTCTTCTAATTTACTTTTCCCCAGTCTGATTTATTTTGGATCTTGGACTCATGCTAATTTTCGCAGCCACACCAGGGGGCACTGTTGAGTTATGAACATCCTCAACATTTGCCTGTTTTGCATTAACGCTGAACTTGCAACTCCCTTCATTTATGTCAGTATTTCATCTTCTGTGCTAACAGTAGGATATGAAAAAGACGTGTGGATTTGCTTCCAGTGCAGAAAAAAAAAAAAAAATAATGACGGCTTAAAGCAGTGCTTGTTGAAAGTTAAGGAAATAAAAACGCATATTTGTGAAGGAGTACTAATATTTTTGGGGGGGCATTTTTGGGTTATAAATTAACAGTAGTGATACAGCCAATATACAAACCACAGTTGTAGCAACCAGAGAAAGAAACAGGATATGACCCCTTTTGTAAGATGCTCACAATATTCCCAAGGAGGCAGGAGAAAATTCCATTCATCTGCAGTTTATTCAGAATGTTCTTTTCTGTTGCTTGCCATTTTGGAATGGATTTAACTGTTGCTAAAAAGTTACAGGAATAACAGCCTCATAGCTAGAAATCATCTGTTTCTTCACAAAACAAGTTCACCCCAGATCAGCCATGTGACCTGCCCCAGCAGTGCCCAGTCCTCTGACCAGAGTTTTGCTGGAACAGCATCTCTTTGGGGACTGAGAAAGAATTTATGTTTTAAGTCCTTCCTGCAATTTCTCTCAAGTTTGGTGCCTGCTGTGATGGTGAGTCCTTTGTCCTTCTAAACCAGATACTGAAAAGTAAACCTAAAAACCCAAATCCATTCAACAGAGAATTAAATGTGCAGATTTGGGATAAAGTAAGCCACAAATACTTGACCACTATCATGATACACCATTGTAAATTAAAAAAAAATGATTAGGATGATTTGAGTTTTCTCATTGAGAAAGCTAACATAGCATTTAAATTGTTTTCTTTCTTTCTTTCTTTCTTTTTTTTTTTTGTTTTTTTTTTGAGTTGGAGTCTTACTCTGTCGCCCAGACTGGAGTGCAAGTGGCCGCTCCCGGCCACCGCAGCCTCGACCTGCTGGGCTCCGGCGATCCTTCCGCCTCAGCCTTCCGAGTAGCCGGAATTACAGGCATGCGCTACCACACCCGGCTGATTTTTTGATTTATTGTAGAGATGAGGTCTCGCTGCCCAGGCAGGTCTCGAACCCGCGGGCTCAGGCAATCCACTCCCCTCAGCCTCCCAAAGGCGCGGGATTACAGGCTGAGCCACCCACTCCGGCTTTAAATTGTTTTCAATGACTTTGAAGCAGACTCTCAAAAGATTCTTATTATCTATTTGGGATCTTTTGTGTTAGTAGAATCAGATCTGTCTTTTTCTTGCTATGCTTAATACAATTATTGTACTTTACAATATTTTTAAAGGAATGATGTGCCCTCATTGACTTCCAATAAAAAAGTATTTATTAAAAACACATATTTGTTTATGTAGTTGCTGTGTACAACTAGTTATTTGTGATTCTTACTGGTGTGATGTCCACTCTCCACTGAGGCACCCGATATACTGGGATTTACCCATCCTAACCCAGTGGATGTACTTGATTCTCCGAGTCTCACATTGATGGGGATAATAATACCTTCATCATAGTTGCTTTTTAAGAAATGATGCATTAATGTAAAGTGGCCAAATTGGCAAAGTATTCAGTGGAATTTTGTGTGCTCCATTTTGCATCCACTTGAGACTAACAATGATGTAATGGAAACAATGACTCCAAATTGTTGCCTTGTCATTTTGGAATGGATTTAACTGTTGCTAAAAAGTTACAGGAACAATAGCCTCGTAGCTAGAAATTTAGTCATATGAGCATTATAAATACACATCATGCTAGAAAAGTATCACAGAGGCAAAGAAAATACTCAAAAGGGGAGAGGAACATTTCTTGTGTTATAATGTCAAAGGAAAAGCATATCTACTGTCTAAAACCTAAAATAAATTTCAGCTATTTAGAATATATGCTGTATTCTAGAATATTTTAATCAAAATTATGTGAATGACTTTGGATCAAATAAATGAATCCAGTAATCAATAAAAGTACAGCCTTTTTTCTTTAGTGCTTTATATTCATACTTGGAATATGTACTTTAAAGAATTTATATGATGTATAGCCATTTTGGAAAACAGTGTGGAGTCACCTCAAAAGACTACAGATAGAATTACCCTATGATCCAGCAATCTTACTTCTGGGTATATAGCCAAAGGAAATGAAATCAGTGTGTTGTAGAGATAGCTATACTCCCATGCTCATTGCTGCATTATTCAAGATAGCCAAAATGTGGGAACAAAGTGCCCATCAGTGGGTGAATAGATTAAAAAACTGTGGTATATGTACACGATGGAATACTATTCAGTCTTAATAAAGCAGAAAATTCTGTCACTTGTGACAGCATGGATGAACCCGAAGGACGTTATGCTAAGTGAAATAAGCCACACACAGAAAGACAAATACCGCAGAATCTCACTTATATGTGGAATCTAAAACAGTTCAACTCATAAAAATAATGAGAATGGTGGTTCCCAGAGCCTGGGAAGTGAGGAAGAGGCAGATGGGAAAGGAAAGATGTTGGCTAAAGGGTATAGAGTTTCAGTTAGACAGGAGGAATAAATTCTGATGATCTATTGCATCACATCGTGATTACAGTTAATAATAATGCACCGTATATTTCAAAACAACTAAAAGAAAGGACTTTAAATGTCCTTACCACAAAGAAATGATAAATATTTGGCTTGATGTATATGTCAAATAGCCTGATCTGAGAATTTCACAATGCATACATGTTGAAACATCAACCTGTATCCCATAATATATACAATACAAAATAACACTAGAAAAAAGGGATTGGAAAGTAGTGGGACACTAGCATGGGGGTGGGGGGCATAATATCAGTAAGAGTGCCTTATTCTAATCCAGGCAAAGTGAGGTTCAATGGGAGGCCCAAAATTTCACCTGTACCTGAATCACTTATATATGCATTCCTGACTTGTACCCTACAACTTTAAAATAAAATTTAAAAACAAAACAAAATAAAAACGTTTAAATTTCTATTTTTATTAATTATCATGAAAGCAAAGCTAAAAAGGAAATTGTCATAAAAATAGTTTTTCTTAACTTAAAAATTATGTACAAAATCAATTTTGAACAGGTAATAGGATATAAAGGAAATAGTTTTCCTTTCTTCCTTGTACTCTGCTACCAATTGCCATTCCTGTAGACTACATTCTTGGGTATCTTTTTATTGAGAGTGCATAGATAGTGTTCTAACTTATAAGTGGGAGCAAAACACTGAATACACACATAAGGATGGGTACCACAGACACTGGAAACTCCTAAATGGGGGGTTAAGGATTGAAAACCCACCCATGGGGAACCATGTTTACCTCCTGAATGATGGGCTCAATAAAAGCCCAAACTTCAACACCATGCAGTATACCTATGTAACAAACCTGCACATCTACTCCTTGAATCCAAAATAAAGCTATGTTTAAAAAAGAGAGAGCACATGTAGACTGATAGATATGATATGGATTTAGATAGAGATGTAGATATAATTTTTGCACAAGTGGAACGTGTCTTTAGGGTAAATTACTAAAAGAAATAGTTGGTGAAAGGTTTTGTGCATTTATAATGGTTATATGGCTAAATTGCCCTCTGCAGAGGATGAGAGCAGTTTAGTCATATGAGCATTACAAATACACACACATTTATATCCTTTCTCTCTGTACAGTCTCTCTCTCTTCATACACACATTTATTTTTTATCAGTAATGCCTATATTCTTCAGCAAAACTGTTTTTTTATTATTCATAATTTGATAGGAAAAATATTTTAGTGTAGTTTCAATGAATACTTCTATAATGAGTAATAGCAAGCTGTTTTAAGAGCCATTTTCACCTTTTTCCGGTGAACTGTCTTTTCATATCCTTTACCCATTTTCAATTGAACTTCTTTTTCTTACTGTATTTAAATATATTTAGAAGATAAGACCTTTGTCTGTAATCTCAGTTATAATTTTTCTCCAGTTTTAAATTTATCTTTTCACTCTTTAAATATGAGTTTTAATATATAGGCCTTTAAGATTGTTTTTAACCAACTCACTCTAAGATTATAAAAATATATTGGCCGGGCGCAGTGGTTCATGCCTATAATCCCAGCATTTTGGGAGGCTGAGGTGAGGGGATTGCTTGAGCCCATGGGTTCAAGACAAGCCTGGGCAACTTATCAAGACCCTCATCTCTATGATAAATCAAAAAATTAGCTGGGCGTGGTGGTACATGCCTATAGTTCCATCTACTTGGAAGACTGAGGTGGAAGGATCACCTGAGCCCAGCAGGTCGAGGCTGCAGTGGCTGTGAGCATGCCACCGCACTCTAGCATAGGTGACAGAGTGAGACTCTAACTAAAAAAAAAAAAAAAGTATAGAACTTGTCATACATGAAATTCCTATGTGGATTTTGGTGTATTTAGTGTTTAAAACATTGCACATTAAGATAAAATTTTTTCTTTCTTCCTACTGGAATTATTATTTTTACTCTAAAGGAATATAACAAAAACATTTCAAAAAGGGTTTGGGGAGGCCAGCATGAATTATCGAAATGGATTGTATTAAAGAACATATAATCACTAAGACTAGAATAAAGCTTGATGAGTAGAGCTACATGATTTTAATTAGTACATTAATCGTGTGCTTGTAAATGGATGCTTGTACAGAGTTCAAAAAGTTGTCCTTCTCTTGATTGGTTCTTTTAAGACTACTTTGGTTTGGGGGGAACCTCTATGAAGTACTCTGGCACTTTAGAAATATCTCATTTGCAAAACCAACTACTTTCCAGCATTCCTGGGCATAACTGTAATTTGTGACAGGTGTATTTTGCCCTGCCCAACAGCTCATAGTTACACTCTTAATATGTGTTTAATGTTTTATTTTATTTTTAATTTTTAATTTTTAATTTTTGAGTTGGAGTCTCACTGTCGCCCAGACTGGAGTGCAGTGGCCGTTGCCGGCCACCGCAGCCTCGACCTGCTGGGCTCTGGTGATCCTTCCACCTCAGCCTTCCAAGTAGTTGGAACTATAGGCACACGCTACCACGCCCGGCTAATTTTTTTTGATTTATTGTAGAGATGAGGTCTCGCCTGCCCAGGCGGGTCTCGAACCCGTGGGCTCAGGCAATCCACTCACCTCAGCCTCCCAAAGGTGTGGGGTTACAGGCTGAGCCACCGAGCCCGGTGAGAAATGTTTTACTAATGACCTTGTTTATGTTATTGATATATGCTTGTACGTGCATACACACACAGATATATATTTTCTACTAAAAAATGATAAACATCAGCAGACAATTTCCAAAGTATTTCTTAAAAACTAGTAGAATACAGAGCTTCAAACCATCATGCATTATATTTGTAAATATTTAAACAGTGTCACTTGGAGAAATTTTGGTTTGTGGAAAGTTATCGCAGAAATGTGCTTGAAGAGCATTTATGTAATTGTAAAAAGAGTTTCTCTTTAAAAATAGTTGAAGAAAGGTGAGAGACTGGTCCTCTTAACTGGTTTCTTCTTAGCCCCTCTTAGAAGTCTCTGGTTTGTCTTACTGAATGGCTATGTAAGGCATTATCCAATAGTTGTAACTTAAGGTTGTCAGGGCTCGTTTCTTTGAGTGAAGGCTGCTGAACTGCTCTTTTTCCAATAAATATAGAGTCTAATTTTTCTCATGTTAAGCAGACAAAGATTGCCTTTGAAACATGTAGTCTGAGCACCAAACACTGGATCCATTGTCTCAGAAACAATAAGTGCCACATTCAGTCTTTGGAAATGGTGACCAATTTTCTTATATTCAAGAACCACAGAAATTTATCACATCTGGAAAACTGATGCATAGCTGAGTTTTCAATAATTTTAATACTGCATTTATGAGTGTGACAACACTGTGAAGTGTACCGTATTGTTCCCTGTTGCATGCCTGCCGCTCATGGATCAGTTGTGGACTGCTATGAATTATTTTTTGCTTATGCCAATGAACCCAGTGACTTCAAATGAAAATGAAAGGGTTCCTATGCATGTTTAGTTTTGCATATGAGTATATAGAATTCGATTATATGTCATACACATTCTGTATGTAATATGGCATTCAAAATTAAGGATTGTTTTGTATGAGTTACTCTAGAAGCAGACACTGAATTGAAGTTTTACGTGCAAATGATATTAGGAAATTGCTCCCAAAGCAACTGATACGGGAGTAAGAGAAGCAGATCAAGGAAAGGAGAAATTCAATCAAGGGTGCAACCTAGAAGCAAAGATGTAGTCTCAGCTGTGTTGTACAAAGGAATGGTGGAGATGAAATTATAGCTTAGAATTTGTTCCAACTTGAGCTTTCAAAAGTCAGCACTGGCTAAGAGTCACCCAAGGGTCTCAGACTCTTGCATACTTCCAACCTATTGCACAGGCCGGCACAGTGGCATCTGTGGCTGAGAGCAGTCTTCTGAAAATAGTCTTAGGTGCAGGCCCATGGAGGCAAAAGCACAGAAAATCTTGGGGTTGGGTGGGGTGAGGTGGGTACAAAGAGATGGTAGAAGGACTTCAAGGGGATCTGAGTCTAGTACCAGTAGTTTTTTGCTACAGGGATTATTGATTAATCCTGATTAAATTCTTTTCAATAATCAAAAAATTAATTTGGTGATTTTGATACATTTTCTTTTAAAAGATTGTCAATAGGTAAATTATTCTGATCAGATATTCACTTGTTTAAAGTTTACACTATAAGACATCTTACTCCTTGCTATTTCTCAAATACACCAGACACACTTCTTTCGCAGGGACTTCATACTTGTTTCTTCTGCCAAGGTTTCTGAGGTTGAGTTTTGGTAAAAAGCAGGAAAAATATAACTTTGTGATTGAGGGATTTGGATGTTTTACCTTGATCTAGCACGCAAACATCCTCATGAAGTATTCTTGCCCCAAAACACTTAAACAGACTCTAACCAGACCTTTCCCTAACTTCTGGCTTACAATTTAGACATTATTGTTTTATGTAGTATTGTTCCTTTGGAACACTGGACTTACCTGCATATTTACCACTTGCTTTGCTCATCATTCATTCTTGCATCTCAACCCTTCTGCCGGAAATCATTTTCCTTCTATCTGAAATATATCCTTTATCATGGTGCTTACCAATATGATCACCAACTGAAATATTACTAGCCTAGCCGAGCTCGGTGGCTTAGCCTGTAATCCCGCGCTTTGGGAGGCTGAGGTGAGTGGATTGCCTGTGCCCGCGGGTTCGAGACCCACCTGGGCAACTTGGCAAGGCCTCATCTCTACAATAAATCAAAAAAATTAGCCGGGTGTGGTAGCACGCGCCTGTAGTTCCAGCTACTTGGAAGGCTGAGGCAGAAGGATTGCAGGAGCCCAGCAGGTCGAGGCTGCAGTGGCCCGGAGCGGCCACTGCACTCCAGTCTGGGTGACAGAGTGAGACTCCAACTCAAAAAAAAAGAAATATTGCTAGTCTAAATTGAGATTTGCTGTAAGTGTAGGGTACACACTAGGTTTCAAAGATTTGGTTTGAAAAATATAGATATCTTATTATTTATACTGATTATTTGTTAAAATGATAATATTTTGGACATATTGGGTTAAATAGACTGTTATTAAAATTAATTTTACATTTTTGCTTTAAAATATGGTTGCTAGAACATTTAGATATTCATATTTCTCTTATTATATTCCCATTGCTCATATTATATTTCTATTTCATTTTATATTTTGAATTTTTCTTTAGTGATGGCAAATTCTCAATTTTTGTTTTGTCCAAAGATGTCTATCTTGTGCACTTGCTCTTGAAATCTATTTTTCCCAGGGTATACTGCACTAGATTGAATTATTTTCATCCATCATATTGAGGATATTATTTTACTGTTTCTGGCTTTCATTTTTGCTGTTAAGATGACATTGACTTTGTCATGTCTTTGATATTAATTTGTGTTTCCACTCTGGTTCCTGTTTGAAAAAATCATCTCCTGGTTTTTAATATTCTAATAAGTCATTATGATGAATCTGAGTATGTGTTCATTAATATACATTCTGCTTGGAATTCACTGGAACAGTGTATTGTTTCTGCTATCAGTTCAGGGGAAATTACTCATCTTTATCTCTTTAGGCATTATCACTTCCCATTCAATTTCTCCCTTCCTCTGAACCTCCAGTTACACATTTACTAGACTTTTATTTTATCTATGTCTTAAATTTCTTCCTTTTATGTTTTCTATTTTTTTGTCTGAGTTAATTCTTCATAACATTCTTACCTAACATTTTGCTAGTACCTTTATCTGTGTCTAATCTTCTGGTTCAACTCCCTCATAAAATTTGTTTCGTTTCAGTGATTTTACTTTGTTTTTTTCCTACTAGGAGCACAATTTGGTTATTTTTCAAATTGACTTGTTTTTATAGTCTCTTCCTCTTCAATAAAATTTTAAATACTTTATTTCTTTGAATATTTAAGATAAATATTCTTTTCCTTATTCTCTATATAATAATCCCCATCTCTGAACATTTTGCAGGTCTGATTTTCTTTTATTGCAGGCTTTCTCAGATGGTAATTTCTTTATATATATACAAAGTAAGGTTTCATAACCTTGCCATGTCAGTGTCTCACAGCTGTGTTCGTGTTGACGTGTGGCAGTGTCTTCCTGAGTGCCAGTCATTATTGCTGTTGCCTGTTTTTGTGTGCCATCATGAGAATGTCGGAGTTTGAATTAGAGTAATGAACAAACAATAAATTTCTTTTTAAACTTGGCATGAGTGGAAGTAAAATCAGGGCCATCTTAGTCCAAGTTTGAGCAGATGTATGCCATGAAGAAAATGGCAGTGTACAAATGAATTACATGTTTTTCTGAGGGAAGAGAAAGCATCACTGATGAAGAGAGGTCAAGATGGTCAGTAACGAGCGGAACTGACAAAAACATTGCAAAAATGCATTGAATTGTATGTTAAGATTGTCCTCTGACTATGAGAAGCATAGCAGAGCAAATAAACATTGATAGAGAAACAGGAAAATCTTGACATGAAAAATGTGTGTGCACAAATGGTCCCAAAGGAGCTCTTGCATCACAACAATGTACCAGCTCACACAGCACTTTTGGTGAGGGAGTTTTTAGCCAGTAAACAAATAACTGTGTTGGAATATCCTCTTTACCTGATCTGGCCCTCAGTGACTTTTTTTTTACCCAAAGATAAAGGCAGTATTGAAAGGAAGACATTTTGATGGCATTCAGGTCATCAAAGGTAATATGATGACAGTTCTGATGGCCGTTCCAGAAAGAGTTCCAAAATTGCTTTGATAGGGGAATAGGTCTGGCACCAGTGCATGGCTTCCCAAGGAGAGTACTTTGAAGGTGACCACAGTAATAAGGTATGTAGCACTTTTTCTAGGACGAGTTCATGAACTTAATTGTCAGACCCCCTATGCATAGCCCTTAGGGAACCTATTGTTATTTGGGCAATCTCCCCTCAAGATCACCATCTTAGATGAGCTTTGTATTCTGTCCTCTGCAACCTGTGAGCCTGTGAAAACAGAAGCCTAAGGTCACCTGGATTCAGAAAATCCTGAAAACAAAGCCACGTTTAGTTCTCTACTTATCCCTCTAGGTCTTTTGTTCTCTTTAATTTTGTCTTCTGAAGATTGTCTATTTGCTTATCAATTTATTGAGTATTTAAAAATGAGTTAAAAATATGTTTCTAAGCATTTTTAGTCATTTTCACCAAGAGGACTAATCATGGCTTTTAGTCTATTTTTTTTAAACATTTTTTATTATAAAATTGTGGGGTGCAGTTAAGGGTTAGGTATACAAATGTGCATCGTTCAGGCACTCTTGTTAATAAGGGGTGTCTCCCCGTACCCAGACAGATATTGACTACCGTTAGTCCCACCTCCCTTCCCCTCCCTACCCCACCATAGTTCCCCATCACTGTCAGTCCTTTTCTTATAGTATTACGATAGATGTTCAAGGTCCACTATATGAGTGAGAATGTGTGATACTCAGATCTTTGTTTCTGTGAGATATCACTCAGTATTATAGACTCTAGTTCCATCTAGGTTGCTGTGAAATTCATGATTTTTTTCTTTTTTATGGCTGCATAGTACTTCATCATGTATATGCACCACATTTTAAAAATCCAGTCCTCTTTTGATGGACAGCATGGTTGGTTCCAGGTTCCTGTTATTGTGAACAATGCTGCAATAAACATTCGTGTGTAGGTATCTTTTTGATAGGGTGATTTGAGTTCTTCAGGGTATATTCTCAGTAGAGGGATTGCAGGGTCATATGGGAGGTCGATATTTAGAGCTTTCAGGAATCGCCACACTACTTTCCACAGAGGTTGCACTAGTTTACACTCCCACCAACAGTGTAGTAGTGTTCCCTTTTCACCACATCCTCTCCAGCATCTGTTATTTTTTGAGTTATTGATAATTGGCATTCTGACTGGAGTTAGGTGATATCTCAGTGTAGTTTTAATTTGTGGCTTTTAGTCTATTAAGATACCATATAAGCAGTCTCGTGTTTGCCTTGAATGAGATTTTTTTTTTTTTTTGAGTTGGAGTCTCACTCTTCCGCCCAGACTGGAGTGCAGTGGCCGTTCCCGGCCACCACAGCCCCGACTTGCTGGGTTCCGGTGATCCTTCCGCCTCAGCCTTCCAAGTAGCTGGAACTACAGGCGCGCGCTACCACGTCCAGCTGAGTTTTGATTTATTGTAGAGATGAGGTCTCGCCAAGTTGCCCAGGCGGTTCTCGAACCCGCGGGCTCAGGCAATCCACTCATCTCAGCCTCCCAAAGACGCGGGATTGCAGGCTGAGCCAACGAGCTCAGCATGCCTTGAATGAAATTTAAAAATTATATCTGCGAGAGACTTTGTAGTTATTTTCCATTCTATGCTGCCTATAATGACACCAGTGCTTTTATATTTAACCTTTGACTTCTTGAAACCTCTTTCAAACTACTTTAGCTATTAAATGTAATTTAGGACATTTCTACCAAGGGTATATTTGTGGCATTCTTGCTGTATCATTGGGTGAGAAGTTTTTTTTCTGTTGTTTTTGTTTGTGAAAGAAAAGTTTACTAAATTTAGAATTTTGTTTCACTATGCGTTTTCCCTAGAAATATTGAAGATGTGTCTCCATATTATTCTGGTATCTATATATGTGATGTACCTTAAACGTTTTTCATTTCTAGATATGCTTTTCTTTTCTTCTTACATTTTATAGTATTTTGCTTCATCCATATAATTAAAATGGTTTGCCCTTTGTGTTAAATTAGTTTCTGTTTCAATAATTTTTTCTGGAACATGGGGAACCCTGTTTTTGAATAGCTGCAGGACTCCTACTTTTTTTTTTTATTAATCAGTATTTTTTATTATGGTTTTGTGGGGTACAGTTAAGGGTTAGGTGTACAATTATGTTGCATTCAGGCACCCTGTTGATAAGAGGTGTTTCCCCATCCCCCGACAGATATTTGCGACTGTTAATCCCATCCCCCCCCATAGTTTCCCAGTACTGTCAGTCATTTTCTTATAGTATTACATTG
>NW_007252759.1:2001-2863 GCF_000164805.1 Carlito syrichta | reverse complement strand
CCCCATTGGTAGGTGGTGGGGGCTTTGTCGAAGATGAGTTGGTTGAGAAATTGAGGTTTTGCTTCTGGAATCTCAATTGTGTTCCATTGATCTATATGCCTGTTCCTGTACCAATACCAAGCTGTTTTGATGATTGTAGCTTTATAGTAAAGTTTGAGAGTCTGGTATTGTGATACCACCTGCTTTGTTTTTTTTGCTGAGGATTGTTCTGGCTATTCTTGGACGTTTGTGTTTCCATATGAATTCCTGTGTTGTTTTTTCTAGGTCTGAGAAGAATGTTGTTGGTAATTTAATGGGTATTGCATTGAATTTGTAGATTGCCTTAGGTAAGATGGACATCTTCACAATGTTGATTCTTCCGATCCATGAGCATGGGATATTTTTCCACTTGTTCGTGTCAGCTTTGATTTCTTTGAGCAGTGTTTTGTAATTTTCATTGTAAAGGTCTTTCATGTCTCTGGTTAGGAAGATGCCAAGGTATTTCATTTTTTTTGTGGCTATTGTGAATGGAACTGTGTTTTTTATTTGGGTTTCTGTTTGTTTATTAGTGGTGTAGAGAAATGCGATTGTCTTTTGTACATTTATTTTGTATCCTGAGACTTTGCCAAAGGCTTTTATCAATGTAAGGAGGCCTTTGACAGATTCTCTTGGGTTTTCAAGGTACACCATCATATCATCTGCATAGAGAGATAACATGACTTCCTCTTTTCCTATTTGAATACCTCTGATTGCCTCCTCTTCTCTGATTGCTCTAGCCAGGACTTCCAATACTATGTTGAACAGGAGGGGAGAGAGTGGGCATCCTTGTCTAGTTCCAGTTTTCAGGGGATTTGGTTCCAATTTTTGTCCATTTAGGAGTATG
>NW_007252759.1:0-757 GCF_000164805.1 Carlito syrichta | reverse complement strand
AGATCGCTACTCCTCTTTTCTTTTGTATTCCGTTCACCTGAAAGTTTGTTTCCCATCCTCTTACTTTGAGTCTGTGGGTGTCCTTTCTAGTGAGGTGAGTCTCTTGAAGGCAATAGATTGTTGCCTGATGATATTTTATCCATTTTGCCATTCTATGTCTTTTCAGTGGTGCATTTAGTCCATTCACATTTAGGCTAATAATTGAAATGCAAGAGTTGATCCCTGTCATAAGGTTCTTACAGAGTTGTTCCTGTTTGTTTGTTGTCTTTCTTTGGGTTTTGGAGTTGGTTCATGTGTGTTTTTAATCTTTTGCCTGTACTCTTGTGAAGAATGTTGTCGTTCTTTTTTCTTTTTCTTCTGTGTTCACTACTTTCTTAAGTGTTTCTTGTAGAGGTGGTCTGGTGACAGCGTAGGTTCTTAGGGATTGGATGTCTGGAAAAGATTTCAATTCTCCCTCACTAATGAAGCTTAGTTTGGCTGGGTAGGTTATTCTTGGTTGAAATTGGTTCTCTTTTAGAACTTTGAAGATAGGGCTCCAGGCTCTCCTGGCCTGAAGGGTTTCTGTGGTTAAATCTGCTGCTATTTTAATTGGTTTTCCCTGTTAGGTAGTCTGGCCTTTTTCTCTTGCTGCCTTTAGGATTTTCCCTTTCATAGCTACTTTGTTTAGGCCAATTATTATGTGTCTGGGAGTTGGTCTTCTCGTTTGTTGTCTTGCAGGGTTCTCTGAATCTCTTGTGTTTGTATTTTTTCATCCTTA
>NW_007252758.1:377830-465542 GCF_000164805.1 Carlito syrichta | reverse complement strand
CAGTTTGGGTTAGTTCTGTGTTTTGGTCTTCAAGCTCTGAGATTCTTTCTTCGGCTTGGCTGATTCTGCTTTCCATGCTTATTAATCTGTTCATTTCCATCACAGCATTCTTTACTGCTGTCATTTCTGACAACAGCTCCTTCCTATTTTCCTTGTCTCTCCTCAATTTTTTTAATTCTCTCCATTAATGTCTTGATGTCTGGGTTTGTTGCATGTAGTCAGTCATTCTGGGGACTCTTCATTGTCTGTGTTCCAGAATCTGTTTTCTCATTGTCTGATCTCCCAGGGGTCTGTGTAAGACCTATATTCTTCTTTTGGTTTTTCTTCATTTGTGCGGTTTTTCCCCCTCCCTACTTTTTCCTTCCCTCCACGTCACTGGCTTCTTTAATTCTGTTATTCAGGGGTAAAGGTATTGCTTTTACTTCTGTTTGTTCAATCTCCTATTCTTTATGTATGTCCTCTTACTTTGTTCAATTCTGAAGTTGAACTGTAGGTTGGAGGTGGTCCTTTTTGCAGTTTTGAGATGTACTTAAGGGGAGAACTGTGATTCAACATCTGTCTGCAGGTCCTGGTATTCGCTGACAGGCGTGTGGATAATGTGGAACCCACTTCCCACTGCCCTGGAAGCTGTCTGTACAGTGGGGCTGTAGGTTTACTCCCTGAAATAAAATGTGGTTAGCAGAGGGGAGAGAATGGAGCAGATAGTGGGTTGAAGAAGGGAGTGAAGAAATAGAGGAGTAAGGGGGAAACAAACGAGTGTGCTAACAAATAGAGAGAGAGGCCTATGCTGAAACAGATAAAAACAATAGACCACCGCTACAGTCGAACCAACTCTCATACAAACAAAAATAAAACATATAGTGATGCTAATATACAGGCTAACCAACCACCTTGTTAGTGTGCTGTTCCTCTATACAAAGATATGGTTTACAGAGAGAAGAAAAGGAAAAGGAAAAAAGAAAAAAGGGAACAACACAGTAGGAATAGAATTAAGTCACTAATGATAGAATCAATGAAGCACACTCTGAGACCTTTCGTTTAAGTCCAATGTCCTTTCAGGTCTGATTTCTAGTTTTCTTTTCAAGCTGGTAAATTAGTTTGTAGTTAGGGCAGTTGCCCCTGGTCTGCTGTGAAGGACAGTTCAGATTACCCTCCATTCAGCACTCTGGTCTATGTCTTTATCAAGCTTGTTTCTCCCGTTTCGGTGTTGTTACCTTGAATCGCCAGCAGGTGGTGCTATCTCATCTGCTCGCCCCAGAGGGGGTGGGGCCGGACAGGAACAAGATGGCTGCCTGCCTCTGAGCAGGCAACAGGAGCCCCACGCCGGGCGGGCAGGACAGTCTCGGACGCAGGAGTGGTGGCAGCGATCCCAGCAGATCTTCCCTGAAGCGGTTTGGTGTGGATCTCCTCGGGCCGGGTTGTGATGAGCTACCCGTCCCAGAGGCCGCAGCGGCGGCGATGGTGATGGGAGCGCCGGCGGGGGGAGGGGCTGCGGCGGCGGCGGGACAGTGCAATGCAGTAAAACTGTCCAGTCGTTGCGATGTTCCAGCGGTGGCGATGGCCGAGCTCTGTCTGAAGAGCAGGCTGCAATGCTGGGGTCCCCAGCCCCCCGGGGCGAGAGTCAGAGACCCACTGCAGATCTCCCTTGCAGAGGGCTTCAGACGCCGGTTTCCCGGTCACCATCTTGCCGCCGAAATCCGGTCCAATGTTCTTTGCACCTCAGCATAAGATATCTGTCCCTTCTAGTATTATGGGTCATATTTTTAGCTCCACAACTGATTTTTTCATATGCACAAGAAGAATCTAGTTGTCTACAGCTATTAAAAGGTTGCCTTGTCTGACAGAAGTTCACAAATACAACAGCTCTTTACATTCTCCTACTCCTTCAATAAATTGGGCTTTCACTAGCTGATGTCTAAAAACATCTTCGGATAATTTTCAGCAGAGAAACAATAAATCAGGAATGTCAGTGGCTGAGGGGGAGAGCTTTTTCAATTTTCATATACAAAAACTTCAGTGACAACCGCTTTCACATTTTGGATGTAATTTTTCTATCTAATGTCTTCACTGTGGTATGTCTTGGCTGTCTTCTACTCACTAGCCAATCTTGAGGGAAACGTGATTCATGTTGATGCCACATCAATGTGAAAAACTGACTAAGTAAAATAGAACTCTACAATCTCACTGAGGAAAGCTGGAATCAAGTCACCAACCACATGTGAATGAGGTATAAGAGTACTATTGCTCTGCCTCTGGTTTAAATTGACAGCTGATTAGTAGCTAATGACAGCCTCAAAAAACTTCCCATGGAAATACTTATAAAAATTTAGAGGAAAAGTAAAAACTCTTAACAATGCTGAAATTTAAAATGGATGGTTAACCAATTGCCAGAATTAAGAAAGATTTTCACACTGACAAGAATAAAGCAGAACAGAGAACCAGAATCAAGAGTTAAGAATCACAACCACAAAACAGACCCACTAGTTTTCTTCTCTCTTACCCCTGGGAACCAGGCTCTCTAATAGTGTTTTCCAACCTTGGGCAGCTTGTTGAGAATACAGATTCCTTAGCTCTATTTCTAGAGATCCTGATTCAATAGGTCTGTGGAGGTGGTGGTGGTAGGATCCAGAAGAGAGAGAGAGAGAGAGAGAGAGAGAGAGAGAGAGAGAGAGAGAGAGAACTTTAAGTGAATCTGATGATCTGCCAGGTTTGAGAGCTACTGGCTTATACCAATATGAAAGATTGAGGAGCTGTTCCTCTGTGCATAGTTGCTGCATTTTTAAAAAAATATAATTTTTCATTTTGAAATAGATTCACAATAAATTGCAAAAACAGTACAAAGAGTTTCTGTATATCCTTCAACTGGCTTCCCCCAATGACAGCACCTTATATAATGACATTGTCAAAACCAATTAAGTGATGTTGGCACAATACTATTAATTTAGGTACAGGCCTTATTTGGATTTCACCAGTTTTTTTTCATTTAATTTTAGATTCAGGGGGTACATGTGCAGGTTTTTACATGGGTATATAGTGTGATGGTGAGGTTTGGGCTTCCATTGAATTGGTCACTGAAATAGTGAACATGGTACTTAACAGGTAGTTTTTCAGCCCTTACCCCTCTCACTCCCTTCTCTCTTTAGGAGTCTGTTGCTCCCACCTTTAAGTCTATGTGTACCCAGTGTTTAGTTATAAGTGAAATCATGTGGTATTTGTTTTTTAAAAAAATTCTGTGTAATTTGCTGAAAATAATGGCTCCAGTTGCATCCATGTTGCTGCAAAGGACATGATTCATTCTTTTTCAAGTTCGCATAGTATTCTATGGTATATATGTACCACATTTCTTTATCTAATCCACTATTGATGGGCACCTAGGTTGCTTCCATGTCTTTGCTATTGGGATTTCACCAGTTTTTACACATTCTCTTTTTGTGTATGTGTGTGTTGAATATGGTTCTATATAATTTTATCATGTGTTGATTCATGAAACTCGCACCACAATCAGAATGCAGAATTGCTGCATCGTCATAAAGAAACGCCTGTTTTACTTCTTACTAGTCACAGCTTCCCCCTCTCCCAACCCTAACCTCTAGCAAACACCGATGTGCTGTCCATCATTATAGTTTTGTCATTTAGAGAGTGTAGTGTATATGGAACCATACAGTATATAACTCTTTGAGATTGGTTTTTTTTTTCCTACTTAGCATAATGCTCTGGAAAGTCACCCAAGTTTCTGTGTATATCAGTAGCTTAATATATTTTATTGCCAAGTAGCATTCTATTGAATAGATGTACCATAGTTTGCTTACCCATTCATCCTTTAAGGTACATTTGGATGGGTTCCTGTATTTGGCTTCATGAATAAAGCTGCTATGACCATGTATGGCTTTTGGTATGAACATAAGCTTTCAAATCTCTAGGATAAATGCCCAGACATGTGATTGTTGACTTGTATGGTTTGCAAATACATTTAATTTTATATGAAACTGACATTTTATATCCCCACCAACAATGCATTTATGAGAGAGTCACTTGTTCCTCACTAGCAATTGGTTTATCAGTTGGTATTTTCTGAGGTACTCAAAGCTGATATCTTTTTATTTTTCAGTCCCTACCTAGCACTATACTTTTATAATATGGTAGAGGGCAAGAGAACTTAAGGTGGTACAAAGTATTATGCAGATGCAACATGGGCACAGATTAAGAAACACCAGGAAGAAGATAGGAGGGGGAAGCTGTGACTAGTAAGAAGCAAAACAAAGGAGTTTCTTTATGGTGATGAAACAATTCTGCATTCTGATTGTATTGATAGTTTCATGAATCAACACATGATAAAACTGGTTAATATCAGAGAAAAGGGCAATGGAGTTAGGTAAGAACTTTAATCTTTTCTGCTTCCTAGACTTGACTGGAGAAGAAACACAGAAAGACCTGTGGGTATCTTACAATATAGTAATATGGAATAAGTCGTCAATGATTCTAATGGGCAGGGCTCTCACTTCTATCAAATTGGAATTGTAAGAGAAGTATCGACCGATCTGTGTCTTCCAGAAAGTAAAAAGGAGAAGAAATCGAGTTCTCTATCAGAGAAGTAGAACCGTGGAGTGCCTAATAAATCCAGGTAAAGATGTAACATAATCTAATAGGGCCAGTGTTCACTGCAACTACAAGTACAACCAGGGAAAAGTTATGAACTTCTGAGCTTCAATTTATCCTTTAAAATAGGAAAAGGAAACTCTCTGGATTTTCAGAGCAGGTAACCTTGGTTTGCCTTCTTCTCTATCTCTGCTGAATTTACTGGAGGGTTCCCAGAATAAACACCCTTGTTAGATATTAATAATACTTATCTTTTTAATTATAAGAACTTTAAAAAAACATATTTACTAGAAAGCGGTAGTTAAGTGTCTTGAAGTAATAAATGCTTTCAGATATACATATTTATATTATTTATCTAAGGGTATATCCAAGATCTATATCATAAAAATGCAATCGTATAATCCCCACTCTGTCCCCAAAAAAAGTCAGATTAGAGTAAGAGGATAGATGAAAAGGCATGAAAACAAATACCAACACTCACTTTTACGTGAAATATCTGTGAAAATACTGGAAATTAATGCTATCGAAAACATGGAGGCAGAAAAAAATCCACCTTAAAAAATTCAAAGAATGCCTTAAACCACAAGGTTTAAGAGATGACACACAGATCCAGAATGGCTAATAAAGCTGGGAAGATTTGAACCTTGAGAAGAAAAAGTTTAGAAGAAAATTTCCTTAGTACATGAACCTGTCTGGTAAATACAGTGGTATGTGTGCTCATTTCCCCATGAGAAAAAGTATATTGTAATAATAATTTTGAATAGTTTGTGAGTTCAGTCAAGGCCAGGATAATATAAAATAGGCTTCAATTGGAGGACTGACAGTATACGAATGAAATTGCCAAAAGACCTTTTTTTTTTTTTTTAACAAAATTATTATTTATTATAGAACTGTGGAGTACAATTCAGGGTTAGGTATATAAACATTGATCATGCAAGTACCCTTGTTGATGAGGAATGCCCCTCCCTCCCCTAGCAGTTTCCAACAACTGCCAATTCCACCCCTCCTCCCCTGACAGTTTTCCACTACTGCCAATTGCTTTCTTATAGCATTATAATTGCTCAAGGTCAGCTTATGAGTGAGAACATATGGAACTCAGTTCTAAGTTTCTGTGATAAATCACTGAGTATAATCGACTCCAAATCCATCCAAGTTGCTGCAAAGTCCATTATATTTGTCCTTCTTTATGGCTTCATAATATTCCATTGTGTTTATGTACCACATTTTTAAAATCTAGTCCAACTTCGGTGGGCAACATGGTTGGTTCCATGTTTTTGCTATTGTGAATAGAGCTGCAACAAACACACGTGTACAGGTATCTTTTTCATAGAATAATTTGAGTTCCTCCGGCTATATTCCCAATAGGGGAATTGCTGGGTCATATGGAAGGCCAATTTCTGGTTCTTTCAGAAATCGCCACACTGTCTTCCAAAGAGGTTGTCCTAGTCTGCATTCCCACCAGCAGTGTAAAAGCGTTCCTTTTTCTCCACATCCTCACCAGCATCTGTTGTTGTTTGTTTTACTAATGATGGCCATTCTTACAGGGGTTGGTGATATCTCAATGTGGTTTTGATTTGCATTTCTCTGATGATGAGTGAGGCTGAGCACTTTTTCGTGTGTCTGTTGGCCGTCCACATATCTTCTTTTGAGAAGTGTCTATTCATGTCTTTTGTCCACTTTTAAAGGGGCTGTTTGTTTTTTTCCTTTTGGCGCATTTGAGTTCCTTGTAGATCCTAGATGTTATGCCTTTGTCAGATATAGAGTTGGCAGATATCTTTTCCCATTCTGTGGGCTGTCTCCCTGTTCTCTTGATGGTTTCTTTTGCTTTGCAGAAGCTCGTTAATTTGATGAGGTCCCACTTGTCTATTTCTTAAGGTATTGGACTTTAGAGTTCTGAATAGGAATTAGTTCCCAGTTCCAATTTCCATAAGGGTGTCTCCTGAGTTTTCTAAGATTCTTATAGTTTGAGGTTTTACGTTTAGGCCTTTGATCCATTTAGAGTTAATTTTTGTGTATGGTGATAGGTTAGGGGTCCTGTTTCAATCTTCTGCATGTGGTCAGCCAGTTTTCCCAGCACCATTTACTGAATAGGTTCTCCTCTCCCCAGTGGTTGTTGTTGGAGGCTTTGTCAAAGATGAGTTGGTTGAGGGATTAAGGCTTTGCTTTTGGAATCTCTATCATGTTTCATTGGTCTATGTGCCTGTTCTTGTACCAATACCAGGCTGTTTTGATTACTGTAGCCTTATAGAAAAGTTTGAAGTCTGGAAGTGTGATACCTTCTGCTTTGTTTCTTTTGCTAAGGATTGTTTTGGTTATTCGTGGTCGTTTATGTTTCCATATGAATTTCTGTATTGTCATTTCCAGGTCTGAGAAGAATGATATTGGTAACTTAATGGGTATTGCATAGAATCTGTAGATTGCCTTTGGCAGGATGGACATCTTACAATATTGATTCTTCCTATCTATGAGCATGGAATATTTTTCCATTTGTTTATGTCTTCTTGGATTTCTTTGAGCAGTGTTTTGTAATTCTCATTGTAAAGGTCTTTCACTTCTCTGGTTAGGAAGATACCAAGGTATTTTATTTTTTTTGGTGGCTATTGTGAATGGGATTGTGCTTTTTATTTGGGTCTCTGCCTGCTTGTTGTTGGTGTATAGGAATGCAACAGTCTTTTTCACATTTACTTTGTACCCTGAGACTTTGCCAAAGTCCTTTATCAGTACAAGCAGGTTTTTGACAGATTCTCTTGGATTTTCAAGGTATAGGATCATGTCATCAGCAAAGAGGGATAACTTGACTTCCTCTTTTCCTATTTGTATACCCCTGATTTCCTTCTCTTGTCTAATTGCCCAAGCTAGAACTTCCATCACAATACTGAATAAGAGGGGTGAGAGTGGGCAGCCTTGTTTTGTTCCAGTTTTCAGGGACTGACAGTACAGGAATGAAGTTACCAAAAGACTGTAGAATCTGTGTTTTGTCTTTCTTTTTAATTTCTTCCCTCTGTTTTTTGTTTTTTTTTTAAAGAGATGGGGATCTTACTATCTGGCTTAAAGCTGGCTTCAAACTCCTGGGCTCAAGTGCTCCTCCCACCTCAGCCTCCCAAATAGCCTGAAGTCTGCCCTGGACTACAGGTGCAAGTCACCATGCCCAGCAGAATCTCTTTTCTTAAAGACCATTTTCCTCCCTAACCAACTGCCACCCTAATTTCCTAAAATGGCCAAGTTTTAGTATAACCTAGAGGGAAAGAGATGCCTTTGCTTTGTAACCTCAAGAAGTCCCTTCCTTACCGAAACATGATCTAATTTGCTGCCTTGTTTCATATGAACATCTTCTAATGGTAACAGTGTTCCAATGGTAATTGCTTGGCCACTGAAGGCAAACAATCACTTCAACTTAATCACTTTTATTAATCACTTTAAATCTGTAGTTTAAAACCACAGTTGCTAACATCTACCAGAGAGAAAAAAGCCTAGCTTTAAACATGTACTGACCTAGTGTGCAGTGATGACGCTCCGTCATTTGCCTAAACCAGAACTTCTCAGACAGTATATAGAGAAAGAGGAAAACCTGTGGTATACTGGTTTCAGGGCCTTGTAAGGTAACTTACTAAACCAATACTTAGCTTGAATCCTTGTTCAAGGTATGAATTTAGCTGACTACAGATTGTAGAATTTAAATCTCTAAAAAGCCATCTATAGGTGAATTTTTTTATTTTGATAAGAAACAATTGGATATTTTCTATCATGTCTCTGGATATGGTATGACAGCAGGTATGGCATTAGCACTTCCTTAAACCCAGACTAGAAGGAAAGAATACAATATGGCAAAAGTGATGCAATGTCACTGTGATTAGGTTCTAAAAGACTGACTTTCGTCACAGTCATACCCTTTATCTATTTGCTTGCTTTGATGAAGCAAGCTGCCATGTTGTGAAAGCCCTACAGAGAAGCTCATGGAAGGAGGTCCATGGACAATAGCTCTTGAGGAACTGAGAACTTAGTCCAAAACTTGTAAAAAATAGGATCTTACAAAACCATGTCAGTAAGCTAGGAAGTGAATCCTTCCTAGTAAAGCTTTGGAATGACTGCAGCCTTTGTGGTAGACCTAACTAAGCCAGAGAACCCAGCTAAGCCACGTCATTCTTAACCCACAGAAATTGTGAGACAATAAACATATATTTGGAGTGGTTTGTTAAGCAGCATAATAAAAACAATAGGTAGTTTTAAATTGTCCCTTAAATCTAAGGAGTATTTATATGATTAGATGCGGACCTGTTCTCCATGGTCAAGAATATCAGTTTAGTGCCTACTAAAATAGTAAGAACTGGAACAGGACTTAAAGAATTACCTCTTGAATATCAGAGGCCTCATGATGAATGAATGAAAAAGAAAGACATGAAGTTTATATCTTCCTAAGTTTTCAAGCAGAGAAAAAAAATGATGCTGTCCTGAGTTCTTAAAACATCTGCTTTCTCAAAGACTGATAGACCAGATGACATTTAAAAGTCCCTTCTAATATATTAGATGATTGTGCATAAAATAAATTAAGAAGACAAAAGCAGACATACAGCATGTATGCTTTTTAGAATACAGAAAAAGAGAAAGTATGGGGTGGGTACGGTGGCTCATGTCTGTAATCCTTGCATTTTGGGAGGCTGAGGCAGAAAGATTTCTTGAGCACAGGAATTTGAGAACAGTCTGGGCCACAAATGGGAACCCCATCTCTACAAAAAAATAAAAAAAAATTAGCCAGCATAGTGATGCATGCCTGCAGTCACAGCTGCTATACATATAAGAGCCCTCAATAAATACTGAATAAATTATGCTTATCTAAATACTTTGGGAATTCCTTAGAGCTCCCTTTCTTCCCTGTCCATGTGTGCTATGACAGGAACAATGGCATTGTTGTGAGAAAGGTCAAGGAAATTTGTCCTTCTGGATTTTGGCAACTAGAAAAGTCTGAGAGGCCCATATTTCTTCTCCCACAAGCATATCAAGGTATTGTTTCAGGTAGCTCATTATATTTTACTTTAGAAACTTAAAAACTGCCAAAGTGAAGAAATATAATTTTATACTCAGCACTTCAGGATTATATATGAATTTATTTAGAAGCAATATATATTACTATCATATTTATTATTAAATATTATATGTTATAATAATATATTATTTAATATTATAATATATAAGAGAATCCTTCTCTTATAACTCTTTTGCAGTGTACCCTTGGACAAATCTATAACTACTATAATCCTTAGTTTTTCATCTTTAAAGAAATGTCTTTGTATTTATTTTACAAATTATGAAGCATGTTCTTATTGGAAAGATGCCTTACAAAATACTTAATTTCTGCTTTTTTTTTGAGTTGGTGTTTCACTCTGTTACCCAGGCTGAAGGGCAGTGGCATGATCATGGCTCACTGCAGCCTCAAACTTGTGGGCTTAAGCGATCTTCCCACCTCAGCCTCCCAAGCAACTGGGTTTAAAGAAGTGCTGATGCCATACTTGCTGACATATCCAGAGACATGATAGAAAATATCCAATTGTTTCTTATCAAAATAAAAAAATTCACCTATAGATAACTCTTCAGAGATTTAAGTTTCACAATCTGTAGTCAGCTAAATTCATATCTAGAACAAGGATTCGGGCTAGGTATTGGTTCAGTAAATCACCTTACAGGTAGACGTCAACAACTGTAGTTTTAAATTGTAGATTTAATGGGATTAATCAAAGAGATTAAGTTGACGTGATCTGCTTTAAATGGCAGGCAGAGAATAGGGCAGATAAATGAAGATGTTATAATTTATTATGATTCTTTTACTTTCTGTTTTGCAGGTTCCTAAAACATGTTTTAGGTGTTTCAAAATAAATGACATGTATACAATAATAATTTTTAAATGGAAATAGAAAAGACACAACCATGATTATTCTCTAGGTATTTAAAGAACAGGACTATCAAAGAGGAGAGAAGAGTAAACATACCTCAAGAGACTAAAATTAACTAGGTGTAATGGGATGAAGTTAAGCAAAGGAAAATGTAAGATAAACAAAACGCTTTTCTGTTTTTTCCCTCAGTTTCTACTTGTGAGCTAAATTCCCTGAGGAAGAGTTATTGCAGTCATTTGAAAGAAGATTATTCTTTTTGTACTATTCCATAGAGGCTAAACCTGCAGAAAGAAGAAAGACAAGGAATAAACAAAATTATCTAAAAAGGATCGTCTATCACTAAAGTTATCCTTTATAATCTGCTATATTATGAAAAAGAAGGAAAGTAAAATGTACACAAGGATTCTGGAAACAGACTGTGTTTGAATTCCATCTGTGTCATATACTGGGTAGATGTCCTTGGACAAGTTACTTAATCTATGTTTTTGTAGTAGACATGATCTGAAAAATGGTGACACTAACAGTCCCTACATTTTATTACTTGGAGTAAGGTTAAATGAGTAAATACATATAAAGTACTTAAACTGGTACCTACACCTAAGAATTCAAATATGACAGCTATTGTTCAACATTTTTTCATATATCATATCTTCCAGAAAAGGTTGAGAATCAGCCTGTAAACTTTCATTTAAGAATCCAAAGAGTCAATGAATTCATTGATCAGTTTCATGGAGGAAATAATAAAAAGAGTGCCTCCCAATTTAGAAACATGGTGTGCCTTTCCATTTATTCTTTTATGTCCTTCAGCAAAGTCTTATAATTTTCTATAGATGCTCTACATTTCTAGTTAGATTCATTCCCCAGTAGTTTATTGAGTCTCTTCTTATATAAACCAGAATGTTTTTATCCCTATTGGTATTTGTTTGTATTAGGAAAGCTATTTTGTTTTGTATACTGGATTAATTTTATGATAGATCATCTTGCTGACTACCTTTTATTAATATATTGTTTTCAGTCAATTCATTTGAAATGTTTAGAATGATAATTATATAACCTGTTAATAATGGCAGCTTTGTCTCCTCCTTTCCAATATTTTTTGATATTTAGTAAAGAAGCAGTAGGAAAAAAAAGCCATTTCTTCCTACGTTTTGCTTGAATGACAATAGTCATAGGGTGATAGACACTTCACTAGAACTTGTGCTCCACTTAAATACTGCACAACTTGGACAAAAACACAAAAACAACAATAAGGTACATATAGAATATATTATATGCTAGAACTCTTCTAAGTGCTTTATTTAATTCCTATAGCAATTCCATGTAGGATAACTAGAATTTTCACTTAAAAACAGTGATTTTGACAGTTTCCCTTTAAGGATGCTTATAATCTGTTAGTTATAGTTAAACACCCCACTGAAGGTAAGTTGAGCAAGTTGCCACTTGCTGCTTAACCCCCCAAATTTCTTAATTTCCAAGTAAGCAGGCCTAATTAGTTTGAGTTTTAGAATTTCTCTGTTACTCACCCAATTCTGATTTACACCAGGGAAATTAGATGTTAGAAAAATCAGGCTGTACTTCTGGCTCTGTACTTTCAAAAAATTTTGTTTAGAAAAGATTTCAAATATATCTTTCCAGATCTTTTTTAGTGATATCATAGGTAACATACTGAAATCTATTTTGTGTCTTAATGATATACTATGACCAATTTGAATGTAAATAAATGTAGATTTGTATTATCAGTTTTAACAAGTACATCATATTCTAAGGTATGAATACACCATTTTTTAAAAGCCCTGTGATTGCTATGTACTAGGCACTGTTCTAAATGCTTGCAAATATTAACTTACTTAATCCTCATCACATTTCTATGACATATGTTCTATAATGATTAAATAAAGTTTTGTTTTATTATATTAAAATTTTAATCAAATTGCTCCACACATTATAAAAATACTGTGACAAACTTCTCTGCACATATACTTTTGTACATTTTTATGATTATTTCATTAGTCCAAATTAAATGGATACCCTTTCACAGACTGAGAATAGTGGCAAAAGAGCAGAGGGAGTAGAGAATTAAAATCAGGAAGGAACAAGGTATGCCTGGGAAACCACAACTGGGGAGAAGGGAGAAAATGAACAGTTAATGAGCATTTACTATTTACCAAACACTATACTAAAAGCTTTGACATACATAAGCACATTTAATGCTTGCAAGATCTACTGGGTTCTTATGAGGTAAAGGATAATAATGCCCTTTTTACAAATGAGGAGGCTGAAACACAAAGAAGTTCATCACTTGAGAAGGTCACTGAGAAGCAATAGAAGCAGAAAGAGCTTTCTGCTATCCTGCTTAAAAGCAGGGTTAAATTTCTCTTTGTAAAGGTGACCAGTTTCTGTTTGTAAAGGTGTCCCCTCTCCCATAGCAGGAAGACATGAAATGGCACCAAAATGAATCTACATAACAAACCTAAACCTTTATCTACCACACATTTATTTCCTAGTCACCTTCTCACCATTTACCACCCTTAGAAGCCTAACCCCCCTTTCCTTTACCTAGTTACTTCTATACAATTTATTTACTAACTTTTGTTAAAATGGCATATAAGACACTGGGTCTAAATACTTCTTTGGGTTTTCATTTCTTATACGTGAAGCCCCAATGTGTGTAAAAACATTCAAATTTGTATGACCATTCTCCTATTCATCTGTCTTTTGTCAGTTTAATTTAGTTCACAAGTAGAAACTGAGGGAAAAAACAGAAAAGTGTTTATCTTGCATTTTTCTTTGCTCAATTTCATCCCATTACACCTAGTTAATTTTAGCTAGCTATTGAACCTAAGAGGGTGGGGAAAAGTTCTGCCTTCTCTATAACAGGAATAAAACATGACTGGAGGTTGAAACAGCAAAGAGGTGAGGGTTTACCTCTTGAAGTGAGAAGATGTCAAGAGGAAGGAGATGAGCCTGGAAAAGCCACAGGAGCAGTATTCTATGGTTACTGATCTAGCCCAAAACTTTTTATGGCAAAAGGAGAGCTACAGATTGCATCCTTACAGAAATTCAAATGGAGGTGGGAAATGATTCCTCAGAGAATAAGACTAAGTACCTCGAACTGAAGATAACGGCCATCAATCATCCCTTAAACTTGGGAAACTATAATGAGTAATTAAAAAAAAATTTTTAATTTGAAAGATGTGGGGTATAATTCAAGGTTAGGTATACACATAGCATTAAGTAATTAGATTAGTGCTTTTTAAACGTTAAGGTCAATATCAATCACCTGAGTATCTTGTTAGAATTCAGATTCTGATTCAGTAAGTCCAGCAGGGCCAGAGATCTTTTATTTCTAACAAGTTCCTGGATGATGCCAATGCTGCCTATTTTCAGATCATACTTAGATTGGTAATGATGTAACATCCTGTTCATAGGCAAATCATAGACTCAAATAGAGCTTTCTTTTCAGAGTTAAGTAAACAGTTTTAAAGAAAAGGAAGAAGAGACATAGAAGACCTGAAATTTTTTTAACTTAAAAGAAAATACATGAAGTTTATAATTTTTTTAAAAGAATACATTATAGAAAACATTTCTGAAGAGAAGAAAAGTTTAATGTTTTCAATAAAACTCAGGAAAAATAAATAAACTGGGAAAAAATTGAAAAATAAAAGTTAAGATAGATGGTGTTAGTTATATGGAATTTTAGGACAAGGTAGACAATACATGACATAGAAACAAAGTAAAAATTTAAAACTAAAATCCCAATAAGGCTCATAGAGTGAAATATAGACTTCATATCTTTTTTGAAAAACACACAAAAAACAGACTTAGCCATTTGATTTGAGGTGCTTCCCCCAAAGGCAGAAGAAAGGACATAATAGCAAATACAAAGTTATTATGACATATATATTATTCAAATCCATGAAGAAAATATAGCACAAGATTTTATAAAATAGGAAAAAACTCTGAGCAGTAGAAAGAATTTAGTATACAGACTGGGATAATTTATCACATAACAAGCAAACAATGAAAAGAGACCGATGTCTGAATAACTACCCTGGGGAAGTGTTGAACTTTAATGTCAAAGAAATAAGCTCACAAAAAATATGTAGTCAGCAAGAGAGATAAATGATTAAAAAAAAAATCAGACTGGCCATAGAACAATGTGTTTCAACTGAGGAGACAACTCAAGAATTTTATACCCTTCAAGTTGCTATTTCCATGTAACACTAAAAGAAAGACATTCTCAGGTATACAAAAACTTGCAAAATATACTTCTGATTACTTCTAAAAAATTACTCAAAGACACCGTCAGTCTACCAAGGACTCACGAATGGAAGAATTATGTTGTCAAAGACTGATAAGAAACACAGATATCAGTCTAACATACTACAGCTAAAAACTGTTGTAAATATGATTACAAAACAGAACAGAAATGCCAAAACTATTTCCTGAAAGGATATTCACCCCCAATTCAGTTTAGGTGTGTCCTGTATACCCTGTAAATTCCTTTTAGAGCATTTATCATACTGTATTGTCATTGCTTAATTAATTTTCTAATTTTCCCATGAAGCTGTTGTCACTTATTCCTCTTCTCCAGGCTTCTAACTAAGCACACACACACACACACACACACACACACACACACACACACACACACACACACACACATATATAAAACATATATTATATATATGAGAGGGAGCCCCACCAAAAAACAAAACAAAATTATCTTTTGGGGAGTGGGCTCCTTGTAATACAGACTTCCTCTGCTAGGTCAACCAAAGGTTTATCTGGAAGTTCTGAGAAGGTTGTATCACGATTTGTGAAAGAAGCATCCCGAGTTGTAGCAAACAGGTTACTGATTCTTCCATCATGACAATGCACCACCCCACACCACGCAAGTGTTCAACACTTTTTGACTAAAAACGGCATGACCCCCTGTGCCCACCTTCCCTATCCACCTGATCTCACCCTGAGTGAATTTTTTTTGTTTCCCCAGATGAAATCAATCCTCAAAGGGAAATGTTCTGCTGATGTGGAAGAGGTGAAAGAAAAAAGTGGCAGCAACACTAAAAGGCATCAAAATCGATGAGTTAAAAAACTGTTGAACAGTGGAAAAAGCATCTAAATAGGTATACTGCATCAAATGGAGAGTACATTGAAGGTAACTGAAGTTTAAACATGTAGGAATAAATACACAATTTTGTAATAAATAAATTCTGGGTTTTTTTGGCTTTCCTTGTACATAATCGTATGACAATTGTAGTATATCCATAATTATCAATAGCACCTAAAACAAAGCTATGGTTGAAGAAAAAGATCAAAGGAAGAACAATCATGCTTATTTCCTTATAGGGGAGGGAGTAAGAATCAACAAGTAATGTTTCACACATAAAAGAGAAAATAAAATTTAAGTATGGTAAAATTTAAACACTAGTAGAAATAAAAATATGGATTAAAATATAACAAACATCTTCTGTTTACTAGAAAAAAATGTAAAAAACAAGGAAAATATAATAAGCCAAATAGCAAAAGAGAGAAAATAAGCAAAATAGCAAAAAAATATAAAAACATAAACCAAGATATCAAAAGACAGTTATTTGTAAATTTCCCTTTTACTAGGGGGAGGAGAACAAAGACATAGCCACTGACCCTTCACTCAAGAAGTTTTCTCCGTGGTCCAGGTCTGTAACTGAGTACTGGGCAAAGGTGGAGGGATTTAAGAGCAATATTTTGGAGAAAACACTTAAATGATGAAATGTATAGTGAAAATATCGAGTTCAGTATCTAAGAGACTAATCTTTTATTTCCAAACTAAAAATACCTAGATTAAAATAAAATACCAAAACAAAATAAAATACCACTGTGGCTTCTAGGATAATTTGCCTCATTTCATCATGGGAAGAAAAAAAGTATACTCATACCCAAATCTGCTCTAGCACTCCTTGAGTTCTAGACTGTTGCTTCCTAAGGATGCAGAAGAGATAAACTCTGCTTTCTCAGACTAAAATAAACTAGGTAACCTCTTTCCCTCTCTCTCTCTTTTATACAGTAAAAGGCAAATTAAAACAAACAAACAAAAAAACCAAACACCTTTTTGGTGTTAGTTGGTGATCTGCCTGTTCCCTACCACCCATTTCTTCCTGGCCTGTCAGTGAGAAGGGCTCTTAAAAGTCATTCTAAGCGAAACAGTCTTTGAAGTAGACGCAGTGAAATTTACATAGCAGAAAGTCAACTTAAAGATCAACTCCAAATGAAAAATACTCTGTAAAAGGTTAGTCAGCTCTGATTCAATAGAGCCCTCATTTATTATCACATCAGTTCTATTATTCATCTCGTTTACTAAAATGGGAAACTGGTGTTTGGGAACCTGAGAGTCTTGAATATATGGGGTTAATGTGTGTGTGTCTGTGTGTGTGTGTAAGATGGTTTTTGTTCCTCTCCAATATTTGACTGATCACATTCTTATCCAGTTGTCCCCTGTGAACCCTGTGAAAGTTATCTTTATCTTTATGCAAAGGAAATTGGGACCTGTGAATAGTAAAATTCTATCATTAAATTATCCAACTCAGACTGTAGAGTAGATTATAATTATCAAATATATACAGTACTCTACATAAAATATCTATACAAAGACACTTTAGCAAATAGTTGCATAAAGTTTCATTCTAAGATACCATATCAAATTGCTTGTCTACTTTAATGAACAGAAAGGATTAATATAT
Organism: Carlito syrichta; assembly: GCF_000164805.1. Taxonomy (NCBI): domain Eukaryota; kingdom Metazoa; phylum Chordata; class Mammalia; order Primates; family Tarsiidae; genus Carlito; species Carlito syrichta. Next base: position 448,339 of record NW_007252758.1, on the reverse strand, counting down.
TACTATGCCCCCAAATTTTTGAAAACGTGTCTCTACCAATTCTTTAGATTAACTGTTAAAACCGTTCAGACTATGTTTGTTAAAACTGTGAATACTAACTAATTAGGTTCATGTTATCTCAAGAAACCAGTGAAATAAAAGAGTTATAATTCTAGGGGTCACAACCTCTGTTTCTATTTATACAGCACATTACTGGGGCCTCCTGTCTTGTTTTTCTATTCCAAGAGGGAGTGCAAGCAGCATGGCCCCAGTGTCCTAGGAATCCTGACACATGTCTCTTCTTGGGGCAAGCAGGCCCAGTTGAGGGAAAGAAGGAAAGATTCCAATCCTGAATAGACTGATTCATATTAAGGCATCTCTTGAGATATATTCATATATACTGCCCATTTAAACATATTTATAAAAATAGGATAAATAATTAACAGATCAGAATTAAAACAAAAATGTATAACTTTGTAATAAAATATTTCCATTTCATAGTTAATAAAACTTAGTGAAAGAGACACAAGTAATTTTACCTTAAATAATTCTTCAAACTCTACAAGAGTCTCCTATTTGTAATATTAAAATACATTTTATATAATTATATAATTATGAATATATTATTTTCTGATATTTTTTAAACATTTATTATTTATTTATGACATTTATTATGCCCCTTATATGCATTTACCTAGTCCACAAATTTATCATTTTAATAGCAATATTCAACTATAAGTAACATGGAATACTTTAACTCTTCTTAATTATTACATATTTGTGATACTTCTCATATTTCTTTATTAAAATAGTGATAATGTTGTAACAAACATCTTATGTTGTATTTCTCTTTTACCCTCTTTGCATAACTTTATAAAAATAAAAATTATTTTCAGATCAAAAATGGTGTTCAGTTTTATGCCCCTCATCGTATATTGCTAAACTCTTCTTCAAAAAGACTCTGAATCTGCCTGGGGAAGGGGGGACACACCTCATCAACAAGAGTACCTATATAATGAACATTTGTATACCTAACCCTGAATTGTACCCCACATCTTTAAAACAAAAAAATTAAAAGTTAAAAAAAAACAAAAAAAAAAACAAAAAGACTCTAGCAATTTACCCAATTACATCTAAGTCTACATTTCCAAAAATCTTCATCTCTTGTAATTGGTAGCAAGTTTCCATATACTCTCAATTTCCAAATTCTGGGAAACTGTGATAATAGTTAATAATTACTAACCATGCCTTTCTAGATAATTCTATTTTAGATTTTTGCATCAGTATGCATAAGTGAGATTATTCTCATTTATGTTGCTTTTTTTTTTTTTGAGTTGGAGTCTCACTCTGTTGCCCAGGCTGGAGTGCAATGGCATGCTCATAGCCACTGCAGCCTCGACCTGGGCTTAGGTGTAACGTTGCTTTTTTAGGTGCTCATTTATCTCACATTTTAGGATTAAGACTATATTTAATTTACTTCAAATGATAAACTGAGGAAACTTTCAGTTTGTCTTCCCAAGTCTATAAAAGTCCTCCACCGATCTCTCCTCCACATTACAATCAGAATAACCCTTTTTAAATAATCAAGTCTCATCACACTTCTTTCATACACATACACTCATTTTCAGCCAGGTAGAATATAGAGAGTACGTAAAAAACAGAGGACTGAAGATAAAACTCTGAAATAACAATATTAAGGAAGGAATAGAGGAAAGAAGCTCAAAAATAGATCCTAAGAAGGGGCAATCAGAGAGTTTAGCTTGAACTAAATCTAAAGGGACACTGATGTTGATGATTCTTGTCTTACCTGGTCACAATGTATTGATTTCCTCTTTTAACTTAGAAATATCTTTCTTTTTTGTGTGGGGGGTGGGTTGCCCAACTTTTTTTTCCTATGCATTTACCCTTTCTCCCTTTTAATTTTTTAATTTTAAAGATGTGGGGTACAATTCAGGGAGAAATACCTTTCTTAAAGTTCTTCTGGCCTGTGTTTTACCTTCTGGTCCAGTCATCCTTAATGGTGCTGATTCTTGGGCAGTGACCACACAAATTTTAATTTTGTACATAATATCCTGTAATATCTCAGAACACTCAGCGAATGAATTGCTAAATTGGCTGAACATTCAGAGACCTTTTTTTTTCTCCAGGAACATCTTGCTTCAGACAATGGAATAATAGTTCACTGCTAGAACTCCCTAAAGCAAGGTAGTTGGGGAAAGCGACACCTAGATGGTAGGTTCCATTACCCGCAGGAAAGATTCTTATCTCAGGTTTTTAAAAAATTTAATTATTTATTTAAAATTGTGGGGTACAATTCAGGGCTAGGTATACAAATATTCACCATGCAGGTACCCTTATCGATGAAAGAAGAAACCAAGCAGATCATCTCCTGTTGTTAAAAATCTTTTTTTTTTTTTCCAGTGGAGTTAAGTAAGTTTTATGAGGTATAGACATGCAGATTAAAAGGTATTAACTGAAAGATTTGGGTGGATTCTGTGTCATAAGCTAAGGATCATTAATAACAGGAAAGCTAAAAAGCTTCCTACCAAATAAATGCCACATTTTAAAATTCAAATATAGGCATTTTAGCAATTTCACATAAAAACTTAAGGAAGAAAACTTCTTTAAAGAGGGCAAGTCTAATGAAAGTACGGATGATTAAGAGTTATAGAACATAAGAACTCAAAGGGAATATGAAGATTATCTAATGTAATCATTATCATTTTACATTAGAGAAATCAAAATATAAGGAAGAGACTTTCCCAAGGTCACTTAGCTCCTGGCAACATCACAGGTATCCTGACTTTGCAATGCTCCACATCCTGGGGTGATCCATAGGAGGTGGTTCTATTATCATTACTAAATTTTTTCTAATCTTTCAGCCACTTTATTCTGGGACCTCAATGAGAGGAACAAAAATGGGTGAAACCATGCTAATCATTACCACTGTAAGAAATTCTAGCATTAGCTCTACTAGAAATTCAGTAAAAAACATCTTTTCCAAAGCAAAAAAGGATGACTTATGAAAAGCAATGAGTTCTGATTTTCTCCTAGGGGAAAATATGCCTAGAAAACCACAGACACTACACAACTCAAGACTCATTAGCTCTGCATAAGAGATTTCAGAAGGGCATGCTTATGTAAAATTACTACTGGATTCTGGGGAAAGAAAATAGGAAAGAGAAAGGAAAAAAGTTAATGGTTTCACCTCTGCCACATCTGACTTTTTTTGCCAAAACTTTTAAAACTCTCTTACCTCATAAAAAGTAGGAGCCAAAGTAAAGAAATCTCTGAAACCTATGCCTTCCAGTCACATTATGGGAACAACTAGCATAAAACCACAGTTTTTAAATTCTTTTTGAGTGAATTTTTTTTTAACATCAGTGTTTCAAGGAGTCGGTTGGACTATCTGGACCTCCCAGCCCTAGCATCAAGGCAATTAGTTAGTCACAGATTTAGCAATTAAATCCTATGATTCCTGTCCAGGCAATTTGCTACTTGAGAATAGTGAGTTGTTGCTAGATGCTTTGTGTAAAAGCAGTGGGAGATTTCAGCAGGCTAGATCCTCCAGGACACTGAGAATCATACTGAGAAAGGGGATGAAGGGAAAGGACATGAAGAAAGCAACAGAAGGTACCTATTAGCCCTAAATAGCTTACTTCAGATTTCTCTGTCACTTTTCAGGTTAGGCTACTGAATTGTAGACACTTCCTTAGGGTAAATATTTTTGCTATTATTATTACTCTTACTCAAAGTACTGCGCTTGTACTATTACAATTGCAGGGATGACTTCTCCTGCCTCTCTCTTCTTGGTATAATGACACTCATTATCCCAGACTACCACAGTTACCTGGTACCCACTGGTTTCCCAAACTTTCCAGGCCTCATTATCCCCTACTGTATTCTGCTAGAAAAAGAGGATACCCTGTTCCTATTTAATAATAAAATTCACAACACACTTTTCTGATCAGGAGTTAATTTTCCATTTGCCAAAACACAGCTACCAAACATGACCTGTTGAGTTACTTTGACCATTTTCAAGTGACCTCCACACTTCTTGATAAGCTGGGCTTCCTTAAGTCTCACTGCCAATTTGTGATAGAGACTTTGGCACCTGGCTCACAGTTATCCTCGCCATACTAAATATGTCATCATCATGATCATCATCCTGGGTGACATGTTATTAGGCAGGGACATGAATCAGCAAGTATGTATCAATCAATATTGTGAATCAAATAAATCCACAACTAAGAACACTTTTGGGAAAATCCTTTATCTCATTGAGAGGTACACAATTTATATCTAATATGTGCAACACACATTAAAACTATTGATCAAAAATTTTTTCTAAAATCCCTGCTTTTAATGGTGCATCAGCATGCTTTGTAGAAAAGTTCATGTCCAAAAGGCTATTAACCACTAGGTACTTAAAGCTAAGGCAAATATGTAGTGATCACACATTACCATATGCTAGGAATTGTTCTAGGCACTACGAATAAAGTTGTCTGTAAAATCCTTGCCTCCAAAAAATTATTTTTTAGTTGAGGGAAGAACAAATCAAACAAGATATGTAAGATGTATATTAAAATACTTGGAATATGTAAGATGTATGCTAGCATATTAAAAGATGATAATTCTTCAGAGAAAAATAAAGCAGGGAAGAGAATAGAGTTTTGCTTTGGTTTTGGTTTGTTGATGACATGACAGAAGTAGTTGGAAAGGAAAATTGCAATCTGAAACAGGAAAGGTCTCAATGAAGTGAACTTTAAGTGATTTGAAAAAGACTTGAAGAAGATGAAGGAACAAGCAATACAGGTATCTAGAAAAGAGCATTCCGGGAAGGGTCAAATCAAGTGCAAAGGCCCTGAGATGGGAATGTACCTGGTATGTCTGAGAAGCAACAAGGAGGCTATCAGAATGAGGGCAGGGTGCCTGAGGAGAAAAGCAATAGAAGATGAGGGCACAGAGTTAAACAGGGGATGTGTACATGTGTGTGAAGACTGTAGGATCTTGCAAATCATTAAAAGGACTTTGGTTCTTATTTAGCGTGAAATAGGAAGGCCCTATGGAACTTTGGGGAGAGGAATGATATGATCTGACTTGTGTTGTAACTTTTCACACTTGTTGCCATATTGAGTACGGCCTGCTAAGGGGCAGAGGCAGAATCATGGAGACCAATCAAAAAGCTATTGCAAGAATACAAGAAATAACTACTTGAGCCAGGAGAAGAAAGATGATAGTTAAAAGAATATAATTGAGGAGAGAGAAAACATAGCATAACTTGCTGGCAGACTGGATGTGGGATATGAAAGAAATAAAAGAGTCAAGGATAATTCTAAAGTTCCACTTCCTAGAAGATTAGAACTGCCATTAATTGAGATGAAGGCAGTGGGGAAACCAGGAACTTAGCTTTAGAACATTTTAATCCAGAATAAAATATAGCACACTAAGAGTGTTTTATTAACATACCTGATGAAGATAAGTCTATTTCTAGCATACAGAATATGGCTATGTTATATCTTTAACACATTAGCCACTCACTCAAAAACTCTTCACTGCTTCAGCAAAGATTATTTGCAGACTACTTTAAAAGTCATTTCTACAAAGATTTTATCATTGTGAATTGGTTGCAGAGTTTGGATTGAGTTAAGTGGGCCACATATGTCTCCTAAAGATATAACAAGGATGAGATTCTGGTTGAACTCCAAGGGTACATTTGCATTGAGAAAAATGGCCTCCACTGGGGAATAGAAACAAAAAAGCAATACCTAACACTTGAACCCAGGTGCTCACCAGGGTTAGAAGAATCTGACCAAGTGTTTAGCCTCAAAAGTCATCTCCTGCTGAAGCAATAAGAGTGATTTATCAGATAAGGAGCTATACTCCTTTCTGTGTGAGCCATCTAGCTGCACAGTACACCTCCTTGGAAGCTCTCCCCCATAGCTCTTACTAGATAAAGTCCTCATGTGCTAGGTTCCAGGAGCTGCCAGCTAAATTCCCTTTTTTCCATATTTGGTCCTGCCTTTCCCAGGGCTGTGACCTCTGCACTTCATTTAACAAGTTTAAAGTAAATGAGAATTAAGAGCAAAGAGTGAGAGGAAAATGAAGAATCTACTTATTTGTGGGAGTTTGAGTACAAATATTATTCAGAAATTCAATCTAGTTCCATTTACTTCTAAAATGCCACAAAACAATATTATGCCAATGCATTCAGTAATCAAATGTGAAAGCACAGTGTCTAATAAGAACTATTTTACCCACTGAGGGAGGAGGAATTCAAGGATAAATAAAACAGGGCTTCTGTCCTTGGTAACCTGAAAATCTGATGACGAAGGCAGATGATTAAATAAGTAATTACAAGAGCATTTGTAATGAAGAGATACAAAATGTCAGGAACCCAAAGGGGGAACAATTAAATCTGCCTGAAGAGGTTGAGAAGGATTTATAAAGGAGATGACATTTGAGCCAAGTTGTGAAGGAAGAGAAGGAGTTTGTTACTCTACCAAGAGAGAACACTCTGGGATAGACAGAGGGAGTCTAAAGCTTACCCACATTTGGGATCAGAGATGTGTTAAGAGCAGTTTGGTTAGAGGTTATGTGGGGAAGAGTGACAGAAAGAGGAGACTAGAAAGACAAGCTGGGACCAGTCCTGCTTTGCTAGGAGTTTGTCCTTTGTTCTATGGGCAACAGAGAGCTCTCAAGCTTTTTAAGCAGGCAAATTATATGATGTGATGATGATGATGATGATGATTTTTTAAAAGTAGGTGGAAGAAAGGAAGAGACAAAATAAAAGATCATCAGTGGCAGTAGCATAAAACAGATCAAGTTAAAAAAAAAAGTAGAGTCTCATACTTAACAGAAAGAACCATGAATATATCCACTTCCATGTCTCTTCCCCATCCCCACAACCCATCACTGTCTCCTGCCAGTTAAATTATTTGTCTCCTTTCTTTACCATTTCATCAAACAGGCAGTGAAAGAAGAGATGCCCACGCATAAAAACAGAGGGACAAAGTCGGTACCCTAGGAAAACACATGGAAAACCACCTTCTCTATTTTAATTATTTCTCTCAAAGGTTATAAGGGAAAGAAAAATTAAAAGCATCATATGGAACTCTAATCTCACTTGGATTTAGTACACAGGGAAGCATATATGAATACACACGTGCACAATGCTTGTATTGACAAATACGTAGGATAAACACCAAAAAAGATTATTATATGTCTCTTACTAACACACATTCACTTTCAGTGATGCTGCCAATGGACTGTTGTCGAGATAGTTATCTATTATAGCCTTGGTATACCTATAGCTTCTGAGAACCACTCTCTGTCCATTGATTGTCACTCCAAGTCTCTATAAGCCCAAGGCACTCAATACAACACAGTGCACCTGCAGCAGCTTATGAGAGGGCAATAATATTGCCACAGGGAACCTGTTGCTTGGGAGACTTCTTAGATGAATACATCAATCTTTAGATTAGGTCTCTAGAGCACATTTTTAAAAACATGGTCCAGAAAATAGAGAAGTTACACCTTAACTTCGCTGGCCAAAAGAAGACTAATTTGCTCTTTTCTATAGTAACATTATAGACAAGTAATAGTTTGAATATTTTTTATTATCAGCATGGGATTAAATTTCCCCAGATGACCATGAACAGTTCAGAGACGCTATGAACAGTGATTCTCAAATGTCTTGGCCACAGAACACTTCTACGAGAACTAAAAACCAAAATAAAACTGGGCTCGGTGGCTCAGCCTGTAATCCTGCGCTTTGGGAGGCCGAGGTGAGTGGATTGCCTGAGCCGCAGGTTCGAGACCCGCCTGGGCAACTTGGCGAGACCTCACCTCTACAATAAATCAAAAATCAGCCGGGCGTGGTAGCGCGCGCCTGTAATTCCGGCTACTCGGAAGGCTGAGGTGGAAGGATCACCGGAGCCCAGCGGGTAGAGGCTGCGGTGGCCGGGAGCGGCCACTGCACTCCAGTATGGGCGTCGGAGTGAAACTCCAACTAAAAAACAAACAAACAAACAAAACAAAAAAACAAAACTAAGAAACAACATCAATTCCTACTGATCTATTGTGGGAACTGTAACGAGAGAGGCAAGAATCACTTCTAATGGCACAGCAATATCTCCCTCCTCCAAATCCATATAATGTTCGCATGCTAATCACATGCTGCTTTTTACTAGCAGTTAACTTTGTAGAAGTGTTAGTCCTGTCTTTCCTACTTGATTGTAACAAGCTAAGGTTAAATTAGAGATGCATCAAATGAGATTGCAAAATACCTATCATTAGGACACTAAAAAATGAAAATATGAACATTGGTAAATTTATACTCTTACTGATGTTCATGGGTCACTCAGTATTTTATGTGTAGCAAAAAATAAGTGGCATTCAAAACAGGGGTACCCTGTTATACATATTAAATTAAGCCAAAAAACCCCTTAAAATCATAAGATCCTGTATTGGTGGTACTCCTGTAAAACTAATGCATGAATATACTTCCAGAGGTATATTAAATTGGTATAATCTTTTGAATCAGAAATTCATTTAAAAGCCTTAAAATGTTTTTAACTCCTGCATAAAGAATTTGCCTTAAGGAGCAATTCAGATAAAGAAGCTTTAGGTATGAATATATATATTATATTACAATTTAAATATAAAGAAAAATATTAGAAACAACTTATAAGTGTAAAAATAATGGCTAATTACATGATGGTCTATAAAACTGATAGGCCACTTATAACGACAACTTTAATCAAATTAAAAATTAAAAGAAACTTCCTGAACTGACAAAGGGCATAAAAATCTTACACCTATCACCATATTTAATGGTGAAAAACTGAATACTTCCCCATAAGAACAGAAACAAGGCAAGGATATCTGCTCTTAGCACTTCTATTTAGCATTATTATGCTGGAGTTCCAAGTGCAAAAAGGTAAGAAAGAAAAAGTATCTAGATTGGAAAGGAATAACTTCATTTGCAGATGCCATAACTGTCCACCTAGAAAATCCTCCCTGATGTATAAAAAACTACCATATTTAATAAGTGAGCTTAGAAAACTTGAGCTTAAAGATCAACATACAAAAAACAATGGTATGTTTCTATATTCTAGCAATGAATAATTAAACATCAAAATTAAATTAACAATACCATTTACAATGAGCACGGAGTACTTCGGAATGAATCTAACAAAAATGTATGCAGGATTTGTTGGCATCAACAAAGCACTGATGAAAGAACTCAAAGACATAAATAAATGGAGATCAATATTCATAGATTAGAAGACTAATTATTGCCAGAATGTCAATTCTCCCCAAATTGATTTATGAATTCAATGCAATCCTGGTCAAAATTCCAGCAAGCTTCAACAGAGTCCTAATCAAAATTCCAGCAAACCTTTTTGTAAAAATTGAAAAATTGTTTCTAAAACATACACATATTAAAAAAAAGACATAGAATAAAAAATAATTTGGGAAAAAAAGAAAAAGCTGGAGGACTCATACTACCTGATTTCAAGACTTAATATAAAAGAAAGATCAAGACACAGCAAAAGACAGACAGACAGATCAATTGAACAAAATATAGAGAATCTAGAACAGACCAACATATACATATATGATCAACTGATTTCTGAGGAAGGTGTCAAGGCACATCAATGAAGAAAGCATAGTCTTTTTAAAATAAAATATGCCTAACGTAAAATGCCACAAAAAATGAAACCTTGACCACACCGCACATCATAATGAAAAATTAACTCAAAATGTTCCTCATAGACCCAAATGTAAAACCTAACAATATATACTCCCTAGATAAAAACATAGGATATATAACCTTTGTGACCTTGAGTTGGGCAAATCTTTCTTAAGATAGGATACATAGAGCATGAGACATGGAAAAACTGATGTCATTATAACTGGATATTCCTAAAAAAAAAAAAAAAAAAAAAGATGATAAGCAAAAACCCTCAAACTTTTTGAAAGATACTATTGAGAAAATTAAAAGCCTACACTGTGTTAAGATAAAAGATTGTCAAACACGTATCTGAAAATGGACTATTAAATATATAAAAACTTTTACCACTCAATAATAAGAATAATTTTAAAAACCGGACAAAATATTTGAACAAACACATAACAAAAGAAGAGATACAGATGCTAAATAAGAACACAAAAAAGATACTCAGCATCATTAATCACTAGAGTAATGAAAATGTTTAAAAAAAGGTGCAGAGCAATTGCAGTACTCAAACATTGCTGCTGGAAATGCAAAATGACAAAGTCACTTTAGACAGTAGTTAGATAGTTTCTTTCTTTTTTTTTTTTGAGTTGGAGTCTCACTCGGTCGCCCAGACTAGAGTGCAGTGGCCGCTTCCGGCCACCACAGCCTCGCCTCCCGGGCTCCGGCAATCCTTCCGCCTCAGCCTTCCAAGTAGCCGGAATTACAGGGATGCGCTACCACACCCAGCTGATTTTTTTATTTATTGTAGAGGTGAGGTCTCGCTGCCCAGGCGGGTCTCGAACCTGCAGGCTTAGGCAATCCACTCACCTCAGCCTCCCAAAGGCGCGGGATTACAGGCTGAGCCACTGAGCCCGGCTGATAGTCTCTTATAAAGTTAAACATACACTTACAATAATCCCACACTCAGGTATTTAGATAAATGAAAACATGTTCATATAAAAACCTGTACAGACATTTACTGTGGCTTTATTCATGATATTCAAGTTACCTCCAAACTGGAAATAATTCAAATATACTCAACTGGTGAATGAGTAAATGAATAATTCATAGTATAGAATATTATTCTGCAATAAAAAATGAAGTATGAACAGATGCAACAACATAGATGAATCTCAAAAGCATATGCTAAGATAAAATTAAATAAATGGAAACATACTTTTACTATTATTATATAGCATTCTGGGAAAGACAAAACTACAGTGTCAGTGATCAGGGTAAATGCTGCTGGGGAATGAAACGTGAGAAAGAGAGTCAGAGCAGAGGAATAAAGGAATTTTTTAGTAATGGAAATATTCTGTGATTTTGGTGGTAGTTATACAACTATATATGCTTATAAAAATGTATACAGCTGTTTATGAAGACAGGTGAATTTTACTGCATGTTAATTTGCCTTAATAAATCAATAAACAAAATACTGCCAAGATCAAGTATTGAAAAAAGATGTGGAAAAACTGGTACTTTCATCCACTGCTGGAGAGAATGGAATGGAAAATGGTACAACCACTCTGGAAAACAGTTTGACATTAAAAAAAATAAACATCCATATACCACAGAACCAATAATTCTACTCCTAGTGTTAACCAAGAGAAATAAAAAATATATTCACACAATCACTTGTACATCAATGTTCATAGAAGTTTTATTCATAATAGTCTCAAACTGGAAACAACAAAATGTTCATAAATATCAACAGGTGAATAGATCAATTATGATATATACATATAAAGAAATATAACTCATCAATAAAAAGAACAAACTATTGATACATCTAACACCGTGGATGAATCTAAAATATTATGCTGTATAAAAGAAGCCAGATACAAAGAGTACACAGAGAATATAAATTCTAGAATTTATATAGAAGTACTAATTTATGTAAAATTCTAGAATTATGTAAAATACAAGTTAATCTATAATGCTGAAGAACAGATAGATCAGTGGTTGCTTGGGGGCAAGGGGATAAGACTAACTATAAAGAAGCACAAGGAAGCTTCTTGGCATGATAGAAATGTTTTTGGTGCCGGGTTCGGTGGCTCAGCCTGTAATCCCAGCACTTTGGGAGGCTGAGGTGAGTGGATTGCCTGAGCCTTGCGGGTTTGAGACCCGCCTGGGCAACTTGGCAAGACATCATCTCTACAATAAATCAAAAAGTAGCCGGGCGTGGTAGCACGCGCCTGTAGTTCCAGCTACCTGGAAGGCTGAGGCGGAAGGATCGCCGGAGCCCAGCAGGTCGAGGCTGCAGTGGCCGGGAGCGGCCACTGCACTACAGTCTGGGTGACAGAGTGAGACTTCAACTCAAAAAAAAAAAAAATGTTTTTGGTTGTGGTGGTTACATGGGTATATATATTTATCAAAACTCATGGAACTGTACATGTAAAATATGTACATGTTATTATATATAAATTATACCTGAATAAAATTGATTTAAGAACCAGCAGTTTTAAATATTGTTTAAGATATGTTACATTTAAAAGTTGAGTCTAAAATGACATAGGTGTTACAAATAAGCCTATAAAAAAGACCAGCAAGAGCCCTGCAAAAACAAAAACAGTTGTGTTAAGATAAAAAGATTTAGTTAGGTTTTATTTTTAATCCTTAAAAACTATTTTAAGACACTATAGTAATATTTTAATAAATAAATATTTTTTAATGTAGAAAATAACTTCTAATTTAGTTAAATATAAAAAATTAGTTCAAGGTTTATGTTCTTTTCAGTCACGGCTATGCTCAGAAGAGCTCAGAACATTTAATAGTTACCATTCTCAATTCCTAATTTCCTGAGAAACAACAGGAGCCCCATTATGTGCCAGTAGCCACAGGCACAAGTATCCTAAGTAATCAATCAGCAAAAGTTAAGAGACCTCTCTAAGCCATCTAACTTTCATTGAGTTACTGTCCCCATGCAGGCCAAGACTTCTCAAGTAGGCCTTCACAGCATAATAACAGCAATAGTAGAAGTAATAGTAATAGCCACTCTCATTGATTATATGCTTACCAAATATTAGGCAACATAATCACATTGTCTTCTTTAAAGCTTACTCTAATATTGTAAGACCTATATGCTATTTAAAATCTTCATTTTATAATCTAGCAAATAACATTTTTGAGATGTCAAATAATTTGCCAAATATCACAGCAAGAAACACAACGTCTGCCCAATTCCAAAGTTCTTAACCACTATGCTGTCCTGCCAACCAGTGTAAGGCTCCTGGAATTTGTGGTTACAGAAGTCCCATTTTCCTGATGCTTGAGGAGTTAAGGAAAAAGAAGGAGACACTAGAAGTTTAATAGATTAAGCAAGTTTTCTTTCTCCATACCTAAGGGGTCTGGGAAACTGTTGAGCACTCAGCATTTTTAAGAGACTCCAAACATAGCTCTCAACTAACCTACTAGGAACAGATCCTAAGTTCCTGGATTGATTGGGATCTTGCCTAGATAACTAATCATCAAAGACTATTTTTCTTTTCAACTGTATATTATTAGCAAGCGTTATAGTATAAAACATGAAAAGGGAAGATCAAAAGCTACTCTAGGAAAATGAGCTCTCCTTTCACAAAAATGTTATCCATAAGGGCTTCATGTCTTTGTTCAATTTCATTTCATGTATAAGAATTCCTGAATCACATCTTAGAATGCCATATCATTTCTCTTTCTCTCTCCACATTCTCAATGAGTTATTTTACCCTTAAAATCAACAGACCAAAAAAAAAATTATCCTAGCTAATTAAGGAGCAGCTACTTGAAGAGATGGGAATCTCACAGAAAGGGTTGTTTGGTTGTGGCTCAATTACTGCCCTTGAGGATCCCTTCTTGCTGATATGAACCCTACAAAAGACTCCATCTTGGGTACCATTGCCTCAGAGACTAAGTCTCTCCTGACTGTACCTTTGTCTTTTCAACTGTCTCACTCTGGCTTGCCATTCCCTGCAGTTCCTTTTCTCATTCACAATTTTATTCCTCTCCCATCTTCATTTGTCCCCCTGGGGCTTGACATTTTAGACTCATTTTGACTCTCTACCTTCACTGATGCCATCTGGTTTCCCTTTCCCAGTCAGCCCTACCTCATATCTTTACCCATTCTGGTTCCTGAATTTGTCTTTTTTGGCCCTTTTCCACAGGGATCCCTGCTGGTAACCGTGGCTCTCAGGTAGCTAATTCTCTTATAGCTAAGGGGGGGCTACTTTCTTGGTAAACTAAAATATCCCCCAGTTCCCTAAATCTGGACCTCTGTTGTCACTCTCTGCTGCCCTCCAGCGGTTTTTAGTAGAATGCAACGTGAGAAATTAGTACCAAGGCCTCTCCTTGGTCAATGAGTTGTCCTACACTATAGGATGCTAGGCAGTGTGCAGTCAGTGGAGATGAGATTTGTGTTCAGAACCTAGCAGGTGTTCCTTTCAGCCAACACTGGGGCAACAACCTCTGCTACCACTACTACTCCCAGGGAAATTAACTGACATTGACTCTCCTGTCTTTTCTTCTAAAGATGTGATTGTCTCAGAAACTATCAAGTTCTAGGTCTATAGATAGTTATATTCATGCCATGTGCTGGAAGTAAGGGAGAAACTTCTTCAATTTCTCAGGCTTGTCTTGCTGGGAGAAGAAGAAAGTGGTGCAATGTCTCAGACTAACCCAGGCAACATGATGTCATAGATTACCTGGGTCTCTTATGATATACATGAGAGAACTGATGATGCTGTCTACAGACTAGGGTAGCAATTGCTAGGTGAATTACTATGCTATGCTTATTAGTTCTTCACTCAAGAGCTGAAACGGAATGGAATCCTGTCCTTTGAACTGACAGACATGGTTATGAGGTTATCTAAAGTGATCCTGGTACCATGTCCACATTAAAAGTTAGTCATTGTTCTATTGGGCTGAGGAGCAGGAGGGTTTTCATAGACTAGATTCATACTTCTGCAAAAGGTCCTTCTAACACCTACTGGAAAGAGTATTCTATATGCTGGTGGAACCTTTGAGTAGTATCCAAGTTGAATAGAAAGAACTGGACAACTCAGCTTTAGGTTAGACTCCTCATCTAACTCAAGACTGTGGTGATATGGATTGGCAATAACAATGAATACTCTTAGTTTGGGAGGCTAATTCTTTTAGTCAGAAGGCCAAATCCAATCCAATTAATTTTTAATGGGAAAATATGCCAATGGCCTGGTTTTTGTCTTCTGCTACCCAAAAGATTGTCAGCAACTGCTCTGAACTGAATAACCTTCACCCACTGCTTATCTTTACATATCTGCCATTTATAAAGTTTAAGGACCCTGACAGGGCCAACAGTGCCTGACATTTATGAGCCAGCACTTCCAAATACACAAACCGTCTAGAGAGAAAGACCCAAAAGAAGTCTAGAAGTTGCCTCTCTACCAAGCATAACTTGGGGCTTACATTGATACTGAGTGGGTATGCTTGCTCTCTAAGAAAAACCAAAGCCCTGGAAAATACACAGTGGAGTTCATCAGGTCTTCCACCCTCCCTTCAAGAACCTCTTTGCTATTAAAAAAAAATTTTAAGGAGTTTTTAAAAAAAATTTTTAAACCATATGGTCTTCATATGGTTATCATCTACTACTAATAGTCCCTCTCTTCTGAGTCCCAACCTCCTGAGACAATTCCTTGAGGACGTTAAGAAATTAGACCTCGAAGGTGCCAAAGTGACTTCCACAGTGAAAGGATAATGAATAGAAAATGGCCTTCCAAACATGTTATGATGCCATTTGGCCCGTTAAATGTTGGTGTCTTCCTGGCAGGCAAATGAAATCTTACATGATTTTTCTATATCAAAAAGTTATGCTCTCTTTGGATATTATTTCATGAAATCCTGACCTGCAAAAAATGAACTGTGTTAAGTCAAAAAAAACCCTGAGATAAAATTTCCAAGCTCACCTCCTTCCCACTTAAGAAGCTGGTATAAGGTAGACAAAATCTCAGCAGTTCTAGAGTGGATTCTCTTCCAATCAACCAAAGACACTCAGCAAATCACAGAATTTATTACATATTATAGGCAATTCTTCCTATTAATTTCCTCTGATGGGTCTAGTTTTTAATGTCCCAAGAAAAGCAAGGAGATATATCTAGTTTTCAGAGCTGCTGAAGCACCCTAGTAACTGAAGTTCTTACTCATCTGTGCTCTATCCTTACATATGTTGATCCAGTCTAAACAAAGGTCTAGTTCAATGAAGTCTATTCTCTAGTGTTCCTATTGATACTTTTCACAGAGCCTGGCCCAGAAGATGTTAGCTCTCCCTCTCCTCTCTTAGGAACAGGAATTATTTCCTTCCAGAGCTTGCTTTGATGTTGGAGGTATCAGCCTGAAGGTTACAAGTGTCTGTCAAAACAACATAGGCAAAAAAAAAAAATCCTAACAAAACAACCAGAAACTTCTGTTCCCCAAAACCAAAGGACCACCTTTTGAAATTGACCATTTTATTTATGTCAGTCTGCCAAACCAGAGTTAAAAGTTCTTTTCTGAAAGCCTGTATATCAGAGCACAGCAGACTGGCCTGACTCTGGAAATTTTGCCAGAAAACTCTGCAGCTGTTCCCTGAAACTGAACAATATAGCATTAGTATAAAAATAAAAATCTAGATAGTGACATCTGCTTGGAGCACCACAGCTACCTGAAGAGAGATGATGGGACTAACAGAACGCCAAGAAGGCCTGCTTTACAAGCATAGGCAACTATATGGGAATATTAACTCCAGAAAGAACCATGTTTTATTCCCTGTGTTACATCCACTGCCTATACCAGTGCTGGGTGTATTGATGAATAAACAAATGAATAAATGAACACTTCTTGATCAGGGATGTCTATATCTATATCCAAATTCTTGCTGTGCCTATGTCAAGATCTGAAATATGGTCTGCAGGACATTTAGTGACTCTGTATCGGCAAAGAGATATATGCAGGTGGTCTGATATCTTACTATGTCCTCTTCCAACCACTAAATGCCTTTGGGACACCATGACTCTGGATTTCGTCTCTGATCTGCCTTCCCAACTTAAACATGCTAATACATCAATGATACACATAATCTTTTCCAATATAATGTATGTTATGGCCTAAACCATTCCTTCTAATCCTGCCATCCACATCAGTCATGGTAATAACATCTTCCAATTCCATGAGTTATCGAGTTATTTGATTTCTGACTCTGGTATAGATGATTTCCATTTTCACATTATTTAAGATCATGCATAATCTGAAGATCAACAGACTATTTCAACTGAGTACTTGGAGAGTATTTCTACTGACAACATTACTGGCCCATATAGTTTACTACTAGAGGGTTCTCAATCTTTTCCTTCACCAAGAATATCTCTTTCATAAAAACTTTTCCCTATTACATACCCCCCACACTTCTCATTTCCATCAAAACTCTTTGGCAACTGCTCAGTAAATACTTAGAAAAACTACAGGTCATCCCCCAAAACCCAAGTTACATTACAGCAGGTTCAGCACCAATATTAAATACACGTGAGAGATGGCTTCCTGTTAATAGCTTAATGGTCGTGATGAAAAACAGAAGACTGATACGTTAGGCCTTTTGAGATGTGGGCCTGCTCTGCCCCTATCTCTCTCCTATGAAGTCTCCTACTTAGGTAGTAGTTTAGACTGCTTAAGGTAAAACATTTACAAAAAATTATATGTACTATATATAATTTTGATATGTGCTATATCAGAAAAAAATCAGTTTTTGATATTAGTTTTCTACTGAAGATAATTATTAAGCAAAGTTAAGATTTTTTCCATATGAGCCACAGCAATCAAGCAAAGGGGAAGTGTTACTCTTGGGAACAACATAATGTTCACTGGACTTGGGCGATTTGCTTCAAAAACCAAAATTTTACTGAATAGGATCAAGACAGGAAAAAAAGTAGGAGGAACAGCTCCACACAGTTAGGCTCTTGAATTGTTCTCAAGTTTTGCTAACTGGTACTGACTACTCTATATTTCTAAGAAGAATAACAGCAGAATCTGTTCAACATCCCAAAAGAAATACACATCTATTTCTCTTAGGTCCTATAGCTGTTTTTAAGGTAGGTTAAATGTCTGCAATGGAAATGCACTGTGTTTACTTTAGACTGCAGGTTAGGAATTGGGGAATAACTGGCCTAGAGGGAATATCAACAGCTCAATCTAAAAAAAGCCCTAGATATCTTGGGATGGCTTGCTGTATAAGAGTTGTTGCCAACAAGCTCCATTCAGGAGATCTGATGCAATGTCACAATCTAGTTCATTCAGCTTTATAAAAACTTAAGTATACATCAGAAGTAAATAGCAGTTGGGACCAAGGAACAGAGAATAATGTAATGTTACTAAGGAAAAGAACATTTCAAACTTTTGGTCAAACATGTAAGATAAACTACATTAAGTAGGTAAATAACACAAATAATCATCTGGGGAAGTTAAGACACCCACACAATGAATGTGAATAACAGAAATGTGAAATGTTTCAGGATAGTTTGCCATTAGTAGCATTTAATGAGGAGACAGTACCAAAAAAAAAAAAACCACAAAAACCCCCAAAACAACAACAACAAAAAAACCCCGAGGTACATGGGGAAGCTGACCAGCAAAAAACAAGGACTAAAAAAGAGGCATTAAGAAATAGGGGTTTAGTCTTATTAGCTTTGACCCCCTTTCTTACCATGGGGAGGTGAAGTTCTCTCTCTCTCCTCTCTCTTCTCTTTCTCTAATCTACTTTCTAAAGAGATTATATTTTCCAAATAAAAAAAAGATCTAATGATATAATCATGTGGTTTTGTTTAAAAAAAAAAAAAGAAATGGGGTTTTAAAGAGATTAACATTTAAAAGAGGAAAGACAGTATAGATCCTAGTGAAACCACATCTATGTTTTAAAACAAAATTTAAATCTGCAACTTTCTATGCCTGAAATACTTTCTTCCTTCACCAATGCCTGACTTTCTTTCAGCTTGACTCTCCAACTTTTCCATTAAATATTTTATAACTACTCAGTCCCACAAAGGCCTGTCGCCTTCATGGCCCCCTTTTGTACTTATAGACACAACATTGATCTAGATTTGCATCGTTTATATGTCTTGTATCTCAACTAGAGTGCTAACTAGAATTTATGTCCCCATTTCTTAAATTGAGGCAGGCCTTGTGACTCGCTCTAGCCAAAAGAATGTGGTAGACATACTGGTCTGGTAGTTCTAAGAGTAGGCCTCAAAGAGTTTACACATTTCTTCTTGTTCTCTTGAAACCCTGCTAAGATGCCATGTGAATAAGCCTGGGTTAGGTCTTGGTACAGGAGAGATCACATGAAGCAGAGAAGAGTAGGCCTAGCTAAGGCATCCTAAACCAACCTATCCCTAGCCAATCTAGCAGATGACCTCAAAGTGTGAATGCACTCACCTGAACTGCCCTAACTTGCTAATCTGTAGAATTTAGAGCTTAATAAATGGTTCTTGTTTTAAACTGATGTGGGGCTATTTATTATGCAAAAAAATGTTTAAATAATTGAAAAATACACAATGGCTTAATTTCTCTAATGTAATGCTATCACAGTGTGCTTTATATTATATTATTATTTGCTGATTACCCTTTTGCTTGCAGAAGGCAGAGATTATAGTATACTCATTTGCATATTCCCATAGTACTTAAGTTGTCAACTGTGTATAGTAGGCACTCAGAGTTTGATAAAATAAACTGAAATAAAAATCAAATTCTAATGTTCATCAGCATTACCTACTTAATGTTTAACCATGGGGAAAAAAAAATACAAACCATTCTTACTGTTAAAGTATCAAATAAGTACTGAGACTCTACTATTGACCATGTATTATAATTCTCAATTATAAACCATTAAAGGCCAGCAATTATTAGTACATGGAGTATATATGCCACTTCAAGATAGTTAATTAAATAAGCCTTTAATAAGTTGTTCTTATGACTTAGCATTACTTCAATTTGGATTTTGATAGAAATACACACATATACTTAGTATTTGTATGTGAAGTTGTACTGCAATCCTATTTTTATGAACTTATAAATATAAAAAATATAAAATATTACATAAGGGGAATTTTATTTGTACTGTCTAATTCACATTATTGTTAATTACAAATTTTCTAAATTCGGAGATCTGATGAATGAGATTTAACTCATTTATACTTTAATTCTGAAGTGCTATACAAATGTAAAATATCATAAAACCTTGTGTATTCAAAATGTCACTTCCTTCTTTTTCTTAAGAAGTAGGAAAGTGAGAATAGACAGGACAGATGAAAAGGATGAATAGTTTTGCTATATAGTTTTCTTCCTAATGAAATTCTATAGCTTTAAATGACACTCTGCTATTAAGGTCTATACAAAGATAATTTCATCAAATATTTCATGTTTTGAATATTTTAAAAATTATCATTCATTTATACTGTCTGAAACTCTTTAAAGCAAGAGAACATGAAAGCATGATCAGAATAAACATATGCATAAATCAATAAGGCAAGTACTCTCAATGACAGTAAAAAAATATCCTTGCTGCACGGCACTGGGGCAGATCCTCTTGTTACATTGGTGCATCCTCTATAATGTGCCTTAACTTTAACTTCTTCCTTTAACTTCTGCCATTCCTGTTTAATATTTTTATCTTTGATTTATAAAGGCATAGTGATTAAATCAGCTAATCAACTAGATAACTGATTCAGACCATTCTAGAATGAAAAACATTTGTGTTGTTAACAATAGGTCTGAAAGAAAAGCATGGACCAATGAGAGTAGTCTCCAATTTTGGTCCATAAAACCAACCATGTAAAGACTAGATGAGGACTAGGTAACAATGCTACAAGTAAAAGACTCAGTCAACTACTAGCAAATAGGAAGCTCAATAAATGAGGAGGAGAAAGCAAGCCCACATTCCCAAATTGGGAATGCATTAATAAAAATATAAAGATTCAAAGGGCCAATGTTAAGTGAGACATATTTTAGCCAACTTAAGAATTATCTTTCGGATAATCATATTACTCTAAGGTGGAATTTGCTGCTTTGGGGCAGTGAGTTAGTTCTCTTCAAGGAGAATATTCAAGCATAGTCTAGGGTGCTGTACAGAGATTTAAGTATCAAGCCACAGGTTATATACTACGTGATTTTTACAATTAAGCCTCCAACCACAAAATTCAAAATTTCTCTTTTAGGATTCTAAAGAGTACATGCAAAAGGATACTTAATCACGCATCATTTGATGCCAGGATGCCTCCTCTGAAAATATCCTCTCAGGTTTTCTATTCATAGTTTGAGCATCTCTATTGTTCAGAAGTCTCCTTTTAAAAAGATGTCCATTAAAAATATGTTCTGAGACTGACTAAGATGAAATGCTAAAAGATAAATATTTTCAGCACAGGATGTGAAAGGATCATTTTTCTCACAGTGATTCAACCTACCTGAGGCCTGCTAATAGTGAGCTATGGACCAAGAGCTAAGGAAGCTTTTTCAAAGGATTTAGTATAGAAAAATTATTCCTTTATGCTGCTTTGATAGAGAGAGATATAGGTAGAAATTAGATGATAGATTCAATACTCTTTCATTATCAGTAAAATTTTGGAGTTTTCGTTTCTACCATTAAACCATTATAGAAGTAACTCTGAGAACAGAAATGTAAAAGAAAATAAGAACTTAAGCATAAACAACAGAGCTTACTGAGAGCTTACTAGTACTGGAGCATTCATCCACAGCTCAGATCCACCTTATTTTGGCTGTGCTTTCAAACTTACTCCCTTAGTTAACATTTCTGTGCACACTAGTTGCTTTCCATAGGGACCAAAACCACAAACTAGAGAGAATGGCCATGCTTCCTTTTCATGAATAGTGAGAATGGAAAAAAATTTTTCCTTGGATGTGTTTCTCCAATGAAATTCAATTTTTGCTTTCTAAGAAAAGTCAATTGGCTTAGAAGTTCCTGCAAAGAAATGGGGGGGGGGGGATCCAGCAGATACCACCCTACAAAACACCTTAGCAAAATCCAAATATTTCAATTTTATAACATTCAAAGGGTTAAAACCTAAACAACTCAGTTGAGTTGCTGAATCTACAGGTAGAAGGTCTTAAGTGTGGGAAGAGATACTCAGCTTTATTTGTAATCATGTTGGTAAAGTCTTTATGTGTAAGAGAACTCCCACCCTGGCCCCCAAATATTAAGTTGATACACGTTTCCGGGACACAGCCTGAATCCTCAAACTTTGGCGGGTCTATAGACACACAATTTTCTGTTTTCCGCTTAGCAGGGCTTTCCAGAATTGTCATCAGATGACAGATTACACTACCCATCTACCAGGATTCAGGGGTGGCTCAGGCCATCCATTATTGGTTAAAAGCTGTTCCAGCATGAATCAAGTCACAGTGGTAAGGAGACTACCGATACAAGGGGTCCTACAGCTTTAAGAAGTACCCTGGGCATCCAAAAGTTTTCAGAATGCAAACTATGTCAGCTCTGAAAACAAGAGGCACTGAATCATTATGGCAGGAGAAACAAAGCCAGCCCCCTTTTTAAAACAGACAAAAAAAAAAGATTGTTTTAATAGGAGAGAAGCATCAGTCATTGATTCTTACTTCATTCACACTTTCTATCCAACCCCATCCATCTTCAGAGTGAAGAGATGACAGAGCCCAGTTAACTCTCTCCCTCATTGGGCCCCCGTCCATTCTGCTCTACTATATCCAAACCACCAGGGCCTACCAACTTGCCCATTTGAATCTGCAAGAAACAGTCCCATTGACTGACTCATTCTACCTAATGGGCTTGCCAGAGCTCAGGTACGCCTAAGTAACAGCTTTCCTCACATTAATAGGGTTAGTATGACTGGTTTGGGCCTTTGTTAATCATCTTCACAAATGACCATTCAGTCACTCATGGCTGACCACGTTCTACAAAGGAGAAGATGGGAAGACTTAAGGCAGGAGGAAAAAGCCAACAAACCACCAACACTCCAGAATGTAAAATGTTTCATTTGTCTTAAAAGCTGCTGGCCACATTATCTGCAAACAAAAGTTCTCCAAGCAGCAGGCAGTCTCTGGATCAGTGCACCTGCTTAGCATTGGTTTGCTGAGTTATCTTTTTGCTGTGTCTGCAGAAGCCAACTACAGCACAATGGGTCGCATCACTTGAGGGTCACTTGAGTCCCTCTACTCTCTGGGTTCCTCTGCCCACCCCCAGCCTGCCCTTCCACCCACAAAACCTTTAACTCCACCATAGCTAAGAATCCCAGATAGCTAAATAAAAGAGGTGGCCTCAAACACAGGGAAAAACCCTTAGGTCTCCAGTGTGAATCGCCAACGCCAATCCCCCCCCGCCTTTTCCTTAAGACCTGATGGTCTTCAGTCACACATCTTAAAAGAAAAACAAAAAACAAAAACACAAAGACTTACTTGTCTCAAGTCGATGAAGGCCAACTGCAGCGTGTCCTCCTGGAACCCAGGCACCGGGCCGGATCTGGCAAACTCTGTGGGAAAGAAAAGAGGATAAAAAGCGCCTTTAACTAACCATGGACAGGGAGATTGGCAGACGGATGACAGGGAAGACAAGAGAGGCTGGGGGAGAGGAGGACCAAGCTTCTAAGGAGTCATGTCTCTCTCCCTTCAGCTTCTTTGTTTGCCCTTCAAAATTCGTGTCATCAAAACACCATTAATTCCAGCATCCTGACAGCAAGGAAACTGTACTAATTCGACCTGAAATTTATTCCCATGAGCCGCGCTGGGCTTCAGAGTATTTGTTTTGTGAATGGACAAACAACTTGCAAAGGAGGAGGGAGTGGGGGAGAGAAAAAAGTTTTTCCTCTCAACACAATAAAATCTTCAGCTGTGAAACTCTTTTCAGTTCTGAAGCTATTTATATTTTAGATCACTGAAGGAATTTTCTAATTTCACGCTTGTCACCTCATTCTCCAAGCATTTATCAAAAAATATTCCCTGTCACATCATTAATTATTCCCTCACTGATTATTTGTATTATCTCATGAGTACATTATTGCCAGTACATGCGTGTGTATGTACACACACACACACACACTCCCACCCCCAGAAGCAGAGTCTGCCCCAATCCAGTGTTGGTTTTCCAGCAAAGGAGTATTAGCAAATATGAAAAGGCCCATATGAATAAAGCTGACTGCAAAACTTAGGGAACATTTGCACATGTCTGTTCTTCTAGAGTATTCTTTGTCCTTGACTTCTACTTCCATTCTACTCTCAAAAATTCTTTCTTTTCCTTTCTACCCCAATTTTGTCTTAGGTTACAGAGACTACATAAATGCTACTTGCAATTTACAGTGGTGCCTTGGGTACATGCTTAGTTTATGACTCTGGCTTCTATGTCGTTAACAAGAAGATAACTGCACAGGGCTATAGGGACAAAAACTGGTAACAGTTAAGAATGTCAAGTTTTATTGTCCCTGAGCCCAGCTTATTATGAAATCAAAAGGTCTTAAGTTCCCTATACGCATACATATGCATGTGCACGCGTGTGCGTGTGCATATGTGTGCGCGCGTGCACACACACACACAGAACACATTCAAAAGTTGTACAGTTACCATGTCTTTAATTCTCTCTATGAAGCCAATATCCAATCTACTATTTACCTCAAAAAACAACTCAAGTATTTGTTCAAAGCAAACATGCAAAAGAATGTTTTCTTTTCAATTATATTTTTCTCTAGGACTGAACTTAAGAAATTTTAGAGATTAGTATCATATTCTACTTTGGAAATTACTAAAATCCATAAAGATATTTACATATATGCCTGAAAAATTACTTCCAATAGCTAGTTGCTGGATAGATTCAAATGACAATTTGCGAACAATGATGGAAATTTCTGTTTTTTAAAAATATTTTCTACCTGAGGGCATCTTAGACATAACAGAGTTTCATAAAATCCTTGACTTACTTTTAAAAATAATGCTAATAATTTAGGTTGCAGGGACTATGAGAATAACAGTGACTCAAATGGAAGGAGATAAATGATACAGCATAATTAGCAGTACTGAAGTTTCTATTTGCTTTGAGAAGATAATTCAAATGCCATTTATAAATTAATTCTATCATATATAGCCCAAATAATGAAAGCTTGAAAAGCATAAAATTCTAAAAATTGTACAACTACTTGATGAAAGCCATAATAGAAAACTTGATATAAGCCACCTTTCATATCTACAAGAGCCATGATCTGTGATAACCTCATATATAGGAGCTACTCTAGTCAAATGTACAACTTCCCCATACTATGCTGTTGTTAACAGCCATTCTTTGAATTATAGGTCATAGCCACTCCTTTTGACAGCCTTAATTGTTAGGTAGTCAGTTTAAATAATCTTTCCATACTTGATGGTTTCTTCCAAAGTTGATGGATTATCACTATTGGTAGTGCATGACTGAAGTTTAGGTTGTGTTATATGAAGCATCTGAAGTCTTCTCTGTCAGTAGGAACCCTACTTGAGTCAAAATGCAGCAACTATCAAGATGTTCTGCTCCCTGTATATATCCAACTCAACAGAATTACCCTGTAATACACAGTTCGAGTGTTTG
The DNA here is from genome assembly GCF_000164805.1 of Carlito syrichta. Taxonomy (NCBI): domain Eukaryota; kingdom Metazoa; phylum Chordata; class Mammalia; order Primates; family Tarsiidae; genus Carlito; species Carlito syrichta. The sequence continues at coordinate 423,074 of NW_007252758.1, read as the reverse complement.
GGAGCTGGCTACACATTCTTAAATCTTCTTATTGGGCATATTCTCTGGGGAAAACAGATGAAGCTGATGAAACCACTTAGGAATCTGGATGTGATGCATATTTAGTTCTGAGTCACTTTATAGACCTCATTTTTATGACACACTGAATCTTCCAGGCTCCCAAAGGATATAATGGCCTTTTAGATTTGATTTACCCTTTTATAAATCAGGGAATCAAAGAATGACAACTGCCTCAGGTATAACAAAATAAAGAGATTAATTTTCACGTACAGCTTATGAAAATTTCTAATTACTACATATTGAACTTCATGTTTGTATTTTTCTTATTGTTTTATGTATGTAATTCTTGTTTTCCCATGTAGATAGTAAACTCCTTAGTGACAAAGACCATTTCACAAAAACAAGTATTCAAAATAGTAGATTCTCAACTAATATTGTTTTAATTAAGTTACACAAATAGCAAGATTCATTAATCACATATACTTTTCACTGCCAATAAAAAATCACTTGATTGCATTAGATAAAAAATCCTTAATGTGAGTATCAGTAAACAGGCTTTAGGAATTCATGAGCTCCCTAAAAATACTTGCACAAGGTTAAGGGGATAAGTTTTGAGATCATACAAATTAGGGTTTGAGCTCTAGCTCTCCTCTCTACTTGCCCTCAGGGCTTGTACAAATTACTCAACTTCTTTAAGTTTCTATATTTTATCTAAAAGAAAAATAATAATAATAACAGAGCATTCCGTATAGTGCTGCTATGAAGATTAAATGAAAAATAATGTAAAGCAGTTGGCAGAATGCCTGGCATATCATAATTGATTATCATTATAATTAGTTTTTAGTATAAATAATGCATTTCTCTGCAAAGAAGGCTCATAGATTTCACTAAATTCTCAGAAAGTTGGTGATCTAAAAAATGGTTAAGAAACAATGTTAGAAGAAATTCAACTACTATTAAGTGATAAGTTAGTGAGTTGCAAATGTATTTATAGGAAAATATTTAATTGTTTCACTGACGGAAGTTGATATGATTAACAATTAGTGTTTTACTCACAGCACAGTAATTTTATCAGTATTATTTTTAGTATTTAATAAGTAATCAAATAGCTATCCATAACTTTGTGACTCAGTATACCCTTAGAAACATGATGAAACATGATTGTCCTCCTAGAGTCAATTTTGTAAATATATGAAAAATGTTAATAGGATGAGAAAGTGTTAATACTAAAAAAAATAAAATGGGAAATTGCATATAGACTGATTTCAACTATATAAAATATAATAAGCACAGAAAATTTGACAGTAAGCACTCAGTTCATAATGTTAACTAAAGCTGCTACAGAAAGAAAGGTTATGAGAGTGTTTTTATTCTTCTTATATTTTGTAAACCTTAAAAACAAATATAGGACATTTTTATACCCAGAGAAAATGAAATAGAAGAGTACACACACACATTATACAGTGGTGGTAAGGGCTTTGAGAAGTAAAAATGACTGTATTAGTCTGAAATCTGTATATTTAAATAGGACATTTGGGAGTTTATCAAAAGTAGGCTGTGAGAAACAATATAAAACTAATTTTTCTGAATCTTTGCAAAATGTCCATAGGACAAGAACAATTTTCAAAGGAAAATGAACAACAAGGTAAATATATATTTCAAAAAAGCAAAACAAGTACAATGTCAGGCAAGTAGGTAAAATAGCAATTTTGGGAGGAAAAAATAACTTGTTTTATTGAGAGGAATGTGAAAAGACAATTTGTAAAATGTTAATAGGAGGTCCCTAGATAACATCAGTATGCTGTTGCTCCCAGTAAATTCCAGTTCAGACAATGAATAAGATAGCAAGGGATTAGGGATTTAGTTTTGACCAAAATGCCAGATAAGTAAGAAAGCTCAGTTCCCTGAAGCCAAAGGTGTACTTGTTTATATTTCAAGATCATGTCAGGTCACATGTGTTTTTTGTGGGAATAAAAAAAAAAAATAGGAGCTGTTGTTGCTGCATTAACATAATGGTTTCCTGGTATCTGGATCCCTGGAGCAACAGATAAGGGGGGGTGCTAGACTACAAAGTATGGCTCTGGGGAAGTCAAAGCCTTCTTGCATCACTTTACAGTGGCTCCACTAAACTAATTACAGAGAGGAGTTGACAGACTCCATAGAGAATCCTCCAGGCCCTACTGGTCAGAGAAAGGTCACCCAGAACATAGGGAAGCAAGAATGAAGGAGAACAATGTCAAAGAAAGAAAAAAGGAGGAGGAAATGGAAGGAAAAACCTCCTTGAAGATTCAACTGACTGTACTTGTGAAAGTGTGCTTATACGGATATGCAATCTTAAAAAATAGCTACCACTAGTTTCTAGTTTATCTAGGGTATGACTCTATGATATAAATTATTTTCTTTTTTATACTTTCAATATGTAACTCACAGGTCAGGCATGGTGGCTCACACCTGTAATCCCAGCACTTTGAGAGGCAGAAGTGAGAGGATTCCCTGAGCCCAGGTTTTGAGACTAATCTGGGCAACTTGAAGAGACCTTGCTCATCTCAAGAAATCAAAAAGTTAGCCAGGCACGGTGATGTGCATTTGTAGTTCTAACTACTTGGAAGGCAGAGGATCACCAGAGCCCAGCAGGTCGAAGCTGTGGTAGCTGTGAGCATGCCACTGCACTCTGCACTCCAGATTGAGCAACAGAGTGGCCATAAATAAATAAACAAATAAATAGATTTCCCACTTCAAGAAGGGCAGATGGCCATAGGATATTGTGCAATACAGTACCATACACTGAATAATTTGTTAAGAGGGTGGTTCGTACCAAAATAAAAACAAAATAAATAAGAAGAAAAATACTATGTAAGCCACAAACCTATCGAAAATATCCACAAATCATGTCTGGCAAAGGACTTTTATCCAGAACACACAATGAATTACTATAACTCAAGAATAAGAATAAGAATAATGAAACAAAAATAGGCAAAAACACAGCAGACACTTCACAAAGGCAAATATAAAAATGACCAATAAGCATGTACAAAGTGTTCCATGTTGGAGTAACATGCAAGATGGCAGAATAGGAAGTCTCCCATTTATATGCTGTAAGGAATAGAATGATTTGCTTTCAAAATGAACCCTGAGCCATGTTTAAATGCCTTTGCTGAGTCACTTCCTGCTTCTTTGTTATTTTTTTCGAGGGCTTTCACTTTGGCGGGTTTTTATGTTCAAATTTTGGAGGGACTCAATCAAAATGAAATCCTGTAGTCAATCAGCAAATAGGACATGTAAATGAAGGGATTTTCTAGCAGCTCTAAACCAACCAGCAAATAGGACATGCAAATTACGTGACCCAATTGATGTGTGCCATGTAGGCGACATCCAGAAAAGCACTGTAACCTCTATGGAGCCCAGCCTATGGGAGACCAGGGGAGGGACTAGTGTTCTAGGTTACAGATATGCTAACTGTAACAGCCCCGGTATGCCTGCCCACCTGACACCCAATCTTGCAAGACCATCATTAAAGTCTTCGCTTCTGCTGCACTCCCACGTCTCTGTGTCCATCCTTTGATTTTGGACAGGTGAGTTCATTTCTCACATATGCCCACACAGCAATAATGATTTTGCAGTTATCCATGAACAAAAATGCTCTTGTGAGGGCACTAGGATTCAGGTAGGAGGCTTTGAAGCCCTAGAACAAAGAGAGGACAGAATTGTGCCCATGTAGCAGACTCACCAACTGTGGCCCTAGCTCGAACACCAGAAATGGCTCCAATTCCCTGTAGACTTGGCCATAGTCCCATTTGGCCTTGGCTAGTCCTGCTACCAAAACTATTCACAAAGGAACCACTACGAGTCATGCCATTCATGCCTTGGGAGACATGACTGCTGACCTTGGTCCTGGACCCTTAAACAATCAAGATTCAGCTCCAGCATCTCTCAGCTGTAGTCTGTAGCCAGTCCTACCCACAAAGAAATTTAGGGAAAGAAATGTTGGTCCGAGGCTTTGGGGCAAACTCACTGACCTCAGTTCCATAGTAGATCCTGAAAAAGCCCTAACATTTAACTCTAGGTCCTCTCAGCTGCCATCTGAGAACACTCCTGACTGCAAAGAGACCCAGAGAAAGACATACCCATCTGTGCCCCCAGAGACAGGCTATAGACTTTGGGCTTGGCAGTGGACCCTGAAGCAGCCTTGTGACTTTATTCCAGCTCTTCTCAGCCACTGTTGGAGGCCAGTACTGCCTACCTAGGGACCCATCCAATGATCCAGCAATTCTCCTCCCAGTGAAATAGAAGAAGCCACACCTATCAGTTCACCTGTTCACAGGCCTGCCATCTATGAACCCAGAAATGGACACACCCTACCTCTAACCCGATGGATCAAGATCCTGGAGGCAGTCAAGGCCACCCAGGAACCAGAAAGGATCCATGCCTGCTAAAGCCCATGGCAGCAGTCCTGCCAACTGCAGACCCCACTGCAAACCCAGCAGCAACCACATAACCTGTTTCAACCCCACTTACCACTATGCTGGATGCAATCTCACCATCCAGAGTTCCTGGCATGATTTGGATGTATCTGTCCTCTCCAAATTCATGTTGAAATTTAATCCTCATTGCAACAGTATTGGGAGGTGTGATCTTTGGAAGGTGACTGAGTCATGAGGGATCTGCCCTCAGGAATGGGATTAGATGCCTTTATAAAAAGGTACAGAGTGGTCAAATGAATAAAAAGCAAAAGCCAACAATATGCTGCCTATAAGAGACTCACTTAAGACTTAAGGACACACACAGACTTAAAGTGAAGGGATGGAAAAAGACATCACATGCTAATAATAACTAAAAGACAGTAAAGGTAGTGATACTTCTAACAGACAAAATATAGACTTTAAGTAAAAATCTGTCACAAGAGAAAATGAAGGATTAAATGATGATAAAGAGATCAATTCACCAAGAGGATATAACAGTTGTAAATACATATGCTTCCAAGATTTAATATATAAAGCATACAGCATTTAATATATAAAGCAAATATTAACAGAGCTGAAAGGAGAAATAACTAGAAATTCAGTAATAGTAGATTTCAATACCACACTTTTAACAATGGATAGATCATCCAGATGGAAAAGCAATAAGGAAAGAGCAGATTTGAACAATACTATATACCAGATAAACCTATCAGATGTATATAGAATATTCCATCCAACAGTGTTAGAATATACATTCTTCTCAAGCCCATATTCTCCTGAATAGATCATAAGTTGAGTCACAAAACATATCTTATCAAATTTAAGCTGATTGCAATCATCTTAGATCACAATGGTATAAAAAGTAAAAACCAGTAAGAAAAAGTTCTGAAAATTTGGAAATATGTAGAAATCAAGCAACACATTCCTTAACTATCAATAAGTCAAATAAAAAATCAAAAGGAGAATAAAAAAGTATATTGAGGCAAATGAAAAATGAAAACACAAAATATCAAAGCTAATGGGAGGCATAAAAATACTTTTAAGACAGAAGTTTATACTAATAGATACCTAAATTAAGAAAAAAAATTCTCACTGGGCATAGTGGCTCATGCCTGTAATCCCAGTACTTTGGGAGGCAGAAGCGAAAGGTTTACCTGAGCCAGGGTTTTGAGACCAGCCTGGGCAATTTAGCAAGACTTCGCCTCTACAATAACTAAAAGAAATTGGCTGGGTGTGGTGATGTGCACCTGTAGTTTCAGCTGCTTGTAAGGTTGAGGTGGAAGATCGCCTGAGCCCAGCATATTGAGACTGCAGCGGCTGTGATCATGCTACTACACTCCAGACTGGGTGACAGAGTAAGACTCAGACTCAAAAAGAAAAAGTTCTCAAGTAAACATCTTAACTTCACATATCAAGGGACTACAAAAAGAAGAAGAAACTAAGCCCCAAATTAGCAGAACAAAAGAAATAATAAAGGTCAAAGAAATAAATAAAAATCAGAGAAGAAGTCAACGAAAGTGAGACTAGGAAAACAATAGAAAAGATCAATTAAACTAAGAGTTGGTCATTTTGAAAAAGATTTGAAAAGTTGACAAGCCCTTAGACTAAGAATAAAAAGAGAGGATTCAAATAAATAAAATTATAAATGAAAGGAGAAACATTACAGATGACACTACAAAAATGCAAAGGACCATAAGAGACTACTATGAACAGTTATATGCTCCCCAAATGGATAACTTAGAAAAAATGGGTAAATTATGAGAAATATACAACCTACCAAGACCAAATCATGAAGAAATAGAAAATGTGAACAGGACAATAACAGGCAAGAGATTGCATTAGTACTCCAAAACCTTCCAACAAAGAAGACCTGACCTGATGGTTACTCTGGTGAATTCTACAAAACATTAAAAAATTAACAACAAGCTCTTCCCAAGCTCTCCCAAAAAACTAAATAAGAGGAAAATCTTCCAAACATATTTTATAATGCTAGCATTAACATCATATATATCAATGCCTGTAGCTCTGGAAAACACAGATGCAAACATCTTCAACAAAATACTAGAAAGTCAAATGCAACAGCACACACAAAAACATAGATGCAAACATCTTCAACAAAATACTAGAAAGTCAAATTCAACAGCACACACAAAAAAGGGATCATATACTAGGATCAAGTGGAATTTATTCCTGGGATGTAAGAATGGTTCAATATATACAAATCAATAAATGTGATCCATCACATTAGCAAAATGAAGGACAAAAACCATCCATGATCATCTCAGTAAAGACATTTGACAAAATTCACCATCCTTTCATCATAAAAGCTCTCAACAAATTCGGTATATAAGGAATGTACCTTAACAATAAATGCCATACATGAAAAGCCCAAAACTAACATACTCAGTGGTAGAAAGCTGAAATCTTTTCCACTAAGGTCAGGGACAATCAAGGGTTCATACTCTCACCTTTTCTATTCAACATAGTTCTAGAAGTCCTAGCCAGAGCAGTTAGGGAAAAGAAAGAAATAAAAGACATAAATTGAAAATGAAATGATATTGTATATAGAAAACCCCAGAGACTCTACCAAATTCAGTAAAATTGCAGGGTACAAAATCAACATGCAAAAATCAGTTGTGTTTGTATATACAAGAATCCAAACAGAAGCAATTTTGAGAAAGAATAACAAAGGTGGTAGCATCACACTTCCTGATTTCAAACCATGTTACATAGCTATATGTAATCAAAACAGTATGGTACTAGCATAAAAACAGACACATAGGCCAATGGAACAGAATAGAAGGCCCAGAAACTAAACCCATGCATATATGGTTAACTAATTTGTGAAAAGGGCTCCAAAAATACAAATGGTGGAAGAAATACTTCAGTAAATGGTATTAGGAAAACTCTCTAACTGCATGCATTGAAATGAAATAGGATCACTGACTTATACTATATACAAAAATTAACTTGAAATAGATTTAACACTTAAACATAAGACCTGACATGTAAAATTCCTAAAAGTTATAACAAATTAGAGAATAAAGGGAAACAAACTCCTTGACCTCGGTTCCAGCAATAATTTTTTATATATGACACTAAATAAAAGTATAGGCAAGAAAATAAAAAATAAATAAACGGGACGATAGCAAACTAAATGGCTTCTACATAGCAAAGGAAACACTAGACAAAATGAAAAGGCAACCTATGGAGAAGGAGAAAATAATTGCAAATCATACAGCTGAGAAGGGGTTCATATCCCAGATAACCAGAGAATTCAAACAACTTAACAGCAATAGAACAACCTAGTGGGCAAATTACCTAAAATAAACATATTTTTTCCAAAAAAAGACATACAAATGGTCATCAGAAATATGAAAAGGTGTGCAAAATCACAAATTATCAGAGAAACACAAATCAAAACCACAATATGATAATCACCTCACAACTTGCTAAGATGGCTATTATTAAAAATACAAGACATAATAACTGTTGGTGAGTGTAGAAAAAAGGAAACCCTGATATACTGTTAGTGGGGATATAAATTAGTACACCGACTATGGAAAACAGTATGGAAGTACCTCAAAAAACTAAAAGTAGGGCTATTATGCAATCCAGCAAACCCATTTTTGCATATACATCCAAAGAAAATATAATCAGGAGTTCAAAGAGACAGCTGCACCTCCATGTTTTTCACTGCCAAATTATTCACATTAGACAAGACATGAAAACAACCTAAGTCGTCTCACTAATGGGTGAATGGAGAAAGATAATGTAGTATATATACAATGATATACTACTGAGCCTGGTATTGGGGTCTTCAAGTGCTGGCATTGCATGGGGGTCAGCCTGGAGGAAGGGGTTGGTACTGGTGGCTAGATCCATGGGTGTCAACCTTGGAGGCTGGGGCTGTGGATGACAGCCAGAAACCAGGTTTCACTAGGTTGGACCTGGTCCTGAGTTCTGTGGCAAAGCCAGGTGAACATTTCACTTTCTGTCCTCCACAGGTATGGTATCTCCGCAGTGTACTGTCTTGGGTTGGGGAAGGGGTAATGTGAGCAATGAGGTGTTCTTGTAAATGAACAGTTTTAAAATTGTTGTTTCTGTGAGGGGACACACTGGAAAGTCCTATTTTGCCATCTTGCTCCATCTCATTGTTCTTTTTATTAGTATTTCTCTAATGATTACTGATGTGCATCTTTTAATGTGCTTATTGGTTATTTCTATATTTTCTTTGGAGAAATGTCTATTCAAGTCCTTTGCTCATCTTTTAAAAATAAGGTTGCTTTTCTGTTGTTGAGTTTTAGGAGTTCTATATATTAGCTACATGATTTGTAAATATTTCCACCATTTTGTGGGTTCCATTTTTGCACTGTTAGTGTTATCTTTTGATGCACAAAATTTTTTAAATGTCTGGAAGTCCAATTTGTCTCTTTCTTTCTTTTGTTTCCTGTGCCTTCTTACCAATGACAAATCCAATGTTCCGAAGCTTCCAATATTTACTTTCTTCTAAGAGTTTCATAGTTTTAGGCCTTCTATTTAGGTCTTTGATGTATTTTGAGTTAATTTTTGTATATGGTATTAGGCAAGGGTCCAACTTCATTATATTGCATATGAATATCCAGTTTTCCTAGTACCATTTTCTGCAAAAACTGTCCTTTCCCCATTGAATAGGCTTGGCAACCTTATTGAAAATCACTTGGTAATATATATAGAAGTTTATTTCTGGGCTTTCCATTCTATTCTATTGTCTATCTTTATTCTATATGTCTATCTTTATTCTAATACCACCCTATTTTGATTACTGTCGCTGTGTAGTCAGTTTTGAAATCAGAAAGTGTCAGTTCTTGCTTTGTTCTTTCAACTATGTAATGCCTATTTTACATCCCTTTAGATTACATTAAATAGTGGAATGGGCTTTTCCATTTTTGCAAAAAAGTTTAGCAGGATTTTAATAGGGAATGCATTGAATCTGTAGATCACTTCAAGTAGTATTGAAGTTTTAAAAATATTAAGTTTTCTAATACATAAACATGGGATATGTTTCCATTTCTTTATGGTTTTTATAATTTCTTTAAGCAATGTTTTATAGTTTTCATTGTAGAAGTCTTTCACCTCTTTGGTTAAGTATTTTATTCTTTTTGAAGCAACTGAAAATGAAATTTTTTATAATTTCCTTTTCAGATGATTCAGTCTAAGTAACTGAATCCAATGAAATTTGCACATAGACTTTGTATCCTGTAACCTGCTGCATTCATTTATTAGTAGTTCTAACAGGTTTTTATGGAATCTTTAGGGTTTTTTACATATACGACTACATCTGTAAGCAGAGATAATTTTAGTTCTTTCTTTCCAACTGGAATGCCTTTCACTTCTTTTTCTAGTCTAATTGCTCTGACTAAAAAATCTAGTAATACATTGAATAGAAGCATCATAGGTGTGTATCCTCATCCTCGTTCCTGATCTTAGAGAAAACACTTTCAGCCTATCACCATTGATCACAACGTTGACTGTGGGGTTTTCATACAAGGCTTTTAATATGTTCAGGGTGTTTCCTCCTATTTTCAGTTTGTTGAATTTTTTTTTTTTTTATCATGAAAGGATGTTGAATTTTGGCAAATGCTTTTTTAAAAAAAATCAATTGAGATAATCAGGTGAATTTTTTTCTCTCATTCTGTTAATGCAGTATATTACGTTAATGAATAGATTTTGATACATTGAGTCATCCTTACATTCTAAGTATACATCCTACTTGAACATGGTATATAAGCCTTTTAATAAACTATTAAATTCATTTTGATAGTATTTTGTTGAGAATTTTTGCATGAATTTTCATAAGAAGTATTGGTCTATAGTTTTGTTATAGTGTCTTTGTCTAGTTTTGGTATCAGTATAATAATACCAAAGCTCCTAGAATGAGTTAGAAAATGTTCCTTCTATGTCTACTTTTTGAAAAGGTTTGAGAAGGAGTGATATTAGATCTTACTTTCATGTTTAGTAGAATGCACCAAAGAAACCATTAGCTTCAGGGCTTTTCTTTGTCAAAAGATTTTGATTAGTGAGTCAGTGTCCTTACTAGCTATTAGCCTATTCAGATTTTCCATTTCTTCATGACTTAGTCTTGGTAGGTTTTGTGTTTCTAGGAATTTGTTAATTTCATCTACGTTATTCAATTTGTTGATATATAATTGTTCATAGTAATTTCATTAATTATTTTTATGTCTGTAGATTCAGTAATATCCCCACTTTTCTTTTAATTTTGGTAATCTGAATCTTCTTTCTTTTTTTTAAGTCTAGCTAGCTAAAGATTTGTCAATGTTGTTGATCGTCTTAAAGAAACAATTTTTGGTTTCATCGATTTTTCTTTATTGTTTTTCTTATTTATATTTTGTTCATCTACGTGCTAATCTTTATTATTTCCTTCCTTCTGTTAGATTTGGGTCTACCTTGTTCTTCTTTTCCTAGTTTCTTAAGTTGTAAAGTTAGGTTGTAGATTTGAGACTCTTAATGTAGAGTTTATAGTCATAAACTTCCCATTTAGTACCGCTTTCCCCGAATCTCATACATCTTTAAATATGTATTTTCATTTTTATCCTAAGTGTTTTCTAATTTCTCTTGATCTATTGGTTGTTTAAGAGTGTGCTGTTTAATTGCCACAAATTTGTGAAAGTTCCAGTTTTACTTCTGTTATTGGTTTCTAATGTTCTTCCATTGTGGTCAGAGAAAACAATTTGCATGATATCTACTTTAAAAAATCTACTGAATCTTAATTTGTGGTCCAATATATGGTCTAGTCTAGAAAATAGCCCATGTGCCCTTGAGAAGAATAGATACACTGTTGTTGTTGTTCTGTGTATGTCTTGTAACATCTGCTTTTTTTTATTGTATTGTTTAAGTTGTTTATTTAGTTATTTACACTCTGACTGGCTATTCTATCCATAATTGAGAATAGGATGCTGACGTCTCCAACTATTACTGTGAAACTATCTATTTCTTTCATCAATTTCATCAGTTTTTGCTTCACACGTTTTGAGGTCTGTTATTAGATAGTAGATGTTAATAACTGTTATATTTCTTGTTGGCTTAAGTCTTTATTAACATGTAATGTATTTTGTAACTGTTTTTATTTAAAACCTATTCTGTCTAATATTAGTTTAGCTGCCCTGTTTGTTTTTGGTTACTATTTGCATAGAATGTCTTTTTCAATTCTTTCACTTTCGAAGTATTTGTGTCTTTGAATCTAAGTGAGTTTCTTGTTGGCAGAACATTGTGGTATTATTTTTTAAAAATCCATCCTGTCAGTTTCTGTCTTTTGATTGGAGTGTTTAATGAACTTACATTTAAAGTAATTAATGATAAGGAGAGGCTTACTTCTAATTTTTCATTTGTTTTCAATATGTCTTATCACTTTTTTGTTCTTCATTTCCTGCATTAGTCTTCTTCTGTGCTTAGTGGATTTTTTTTTTTAAGTGAAACATTTAAATTGCTTCTTCATTTGTTTTTGATCATACTCTATAGTTATTTTTCTTGGAGGAACATGGATATGTCATTTAACATCCTAAAATTTTAACACTCTATTTTGAATTACACCAGTTTAACTTCAATAACATACAAAAACTCTGCTCTATTACAGCTTTATCCCCACCCACTTTGGTTGCTGATGGCGCAAAATGACTTTCTTATATATTGTGTATATAAATTAATAATTCTTCTGGCTTGGGGGACAAGATGGCCACTGGACAGGTCAGACTGTGAGAGTCTCTGCAGGGGCAAGTGTCCATAAAGACTCTCTGCATGAGTGGTCATGTGTTGGTGGTTCATGCACCCAGGACCCCTTCTGAGAGTGACTGCAAGCCCCCACCGCCTGAGATTTGGGCCGCAGTGCGCAAGACTGATTGCTGCTTGGGGGACTCACCTGAGAGAAGCCTGCCGAGTTTGGCTGATTCTCGTCACCTGGCCCACACCATTGCCTGTTGTAGAAGATCAGTTGGAGCCCCAAGTCCGATTGGTGGATAGAGAGGATCGGGGAGAGTGAGGGAGGAGGCCCATGCCCGGTGAAGAAATGCTGACTCTAGTCATTTTCTTTGTCCAAAGACTGGGCAGAGACCTGCATTACCATGCCCAGCTCTGCCCAGCCTCCAACTTGGCAATCGTATCAAACTGGGACAGACAGAAGCCCCTCCCCCATGATAGATTGGACACACACAGGTCAGATCTGAGTGGCAGACTTGACAGACAGTAAGTCAGCTGAATTCAGATCTGATCCACCCTCCTTCCACAGCAGGTCTGGGGCATTTGACCCCAGCTGTGAGCAACCCTATCAGCCTGTGATGAGAGCTAGAGGTCAAAGCTGAAAGGACACTGGACTTACACAAATGACCTCAGAGAGAGTTTGGTTCCTTGTTTTTGATTTTTACATTTTTATTCTTTGTCTGTATGTTTTACTCATTTTTGTTTGTTTTTTGTCTTAGTTTTTTTTTCTTCTCTCTTCTTTCTGTTATTAATAATATTTTTGTACTTGCTTTGTTTCTGTTATTTTACTGATTTTTTTCCTTTAGGCTTCTTGTTTGTGTATGGGAAGAGTACATCAATAGGGAGGTTGGTTGGCTTGTGTGTTTGTATGATTGTCTGTCTGTATGTTTTAGCTTTTTTTGTATTCTTTACTGTCTTTATGTCTCTTTTCATCTGTTAGTCAGTACATCTGTCTGTTTTCCCTATTATTCTTCTCTCTCGCCACCTTCCTCTTGCTCCCCCTTCATCCTTGTTCCATTCTTTTCCTTTTTCTTACCTCATTTTGCTTTCAGGGAGCAAACCTATACTGCCAATGCATGGACAGATTGCAAGGCAGTAGGAAGTGAGTTCCAGGGTGCCCATATACCTGTCAGTGGATAATGGGATCTGCAGATAGATTTTGAATCACAGCTCCCCACACAATTAAATCTCAAAACTGTAAAAAAAATACAGCCCCCAACCCACAGTCCAGCTTCAGAATTGAACAAAGTTAGAGGATCCACAGAAGGAAGAATAGGAGATAGAGAAAACAGAAGTAAAAGTAACCCCGACATCTCTGAACAATAGAATTAAAAAAGAGGGAGGAAAGAAAGCAGGGGTGGGGGGGGAATCTACAAAATGAAGAAAAACCAAAAGAATATGGGTCTTACACAGATCTCTGGGAGGTCAGATACTGAGAAAACAGACTTCAGAACACAAACAACGAAGAGCTCCTAGAATGATTGGTCACATACTACAAACCCAGATATCAAGATATTAATTGAGAGAATAAAAAGAACTGAGGAGAGACAAGAAGAAAATAGGAAGGAGTTGATAACTGAGATAACAGCCATAAAGAATACTGTGAATGAAATAAATAACAAACTGATGAGCATGAAAAGGAGAATTAGCTAAGCAGAAGAAAGAATCTCAGAGCTTGAGGACCAAAATATAGAACTAATTCAAACTGTCAAAAACATAGAAAAGAAGCTTAAGATAGAACAAAACCTTCAAGAGATGAGCGATTATGTCAAGAGGCTGAATGTAAGAGTAATTGGACTTCCTGAGGCAGAGGGACAGAGACCACCCTGAAACAAACATTCCATGAGATTATTCAAGAAAACTTCCCTCATCTCATCAGTGATGCGAAAATTCAAACACAAGTGAATCAGAGAACCCCTTTGAGACAAAAAATGAGAAGACCAACTCCCAGACACATAATAATTTGCCTAAATAAAGCAGGTATAAAATAAAAAATCCTAAAGGCAGCAGGAGAAAAAGGTCAGACTACCAACCGGGGAAGACCAAGTAGAATAGCAGCGGATTTATCTATAGAAACACTTCAGGCTAGGAGAGCTTGGAGACCAATCTTCAAAGTTCTCAAAGATAAACAATTTCAACCAAGAATAACCTACCCAGCTGAGCTAAGCTTCTCAATGAGGGAGAATTAAAATCTTTCCCAGACATTCAACCCCTAAGAACTTACACTGCCTCTAGACCAGCTCTACAAGAAACACTTAAGAAAGTATTAAACACAGAAGAAAGGGAAAAAAGAATGACAAGGTTCTTCATAAGAGTGCAGGAAAAAGATTGAAAACACACATGAATCAACCCAAAAAATCAAAAGAAAGGCAACAAACAAACAGAAACAACAACAACTCTACAAGAACTTCATGATAGGGATAAACTCTCACATTTCAATAATAAGCCTGAATGTGAATGGACTAAATGCACTACTGAAAAAATAGAAAAGGCAAAATGGATAAAATATCATGAGGCAACATATCATGAGGCAACAATATATTGTCTCCAAGAGATTCATCTCACCAGAAAGGACACTCACAGACTCAAAGTAAGAGGATGGGAAGCAAAATTTCAGGCAAATGGAACACAAAAGAAAGCAGGAGTTGTGATCTTAATATCAGACAAAATACTCTTTAAGTTATCAAAAATTTAAAAAGATACAGAAGGTAACTATATAATGATAAAAGGTTCAATACTTCAACAAGAAATATCCACCCTAAACGTATATGCACCCAACACAGAAGCAGCAACTATCACAAAACAGCTTCTAGGCAAACTTTAAAAAGATATTGAATCGAACACTATCATAGCTGGGCACTTTGATACCCCACTCACAACCTCACACAGATCATCAAGACAAAAAATCAGCAAGGAGATCTGGAACCTCAGTGTGACTCTTGACCAAATGGACTAAATTGATACCTACAGAACACTCTACCCAACGACCTTAGAATACATACATTCTACTCATAACCACAAGTAACGTACTCTAAGATTGACCACATCCTTGGCCATAAATCAAGCATAAACAAATTTCATGAGATTGAAATTTTCCATGCTCCTTCTCAGATCACAGTGGAATAAAAACAAATATCAACACCAACAGAGTTCCCCAAAACCCACAAAGACATGAACACTAAATAGCAGGATGCTAAGCATGATGTCCCGGGTCAAAATGGAAATCAAAACAGATTAAAAGATACCTGGAAACAAATGAAAATGAAGAAATATTTTACCAAAATCTCTGGGATGCCATGAAAACAACAGTAAGAGGGGCATTCATCTCTCTACAAACGCACATGAAGAAAATGGAAAGATCACAAGTTAACAGTCTAACAAGTCACTTAAGGAAGCTAGAAAAGCAAGACCATCAAAACTCTAACTACAGCAGAAGAATCCAGATAACCAAAATAAAAGCCCAAATCTGGAACATAGAAGACAAAAAGATAACACACAAAAAATCAATGAAACAAAAAGCGGGTTCTTTGAAAGGATAAACAAGATTGATGGTCCCCTAGCTAAACTGACCAAGAAAAAGAGAGAAAAAGCCCAAATAAACACAGTCAGAAACACAAAAGATGAAGTCACATCTGACCCTAAAGAAATACAAAAGATTATCAGAGACTACTATGTACACTTGTATGGAAAAAAACTTGAAAACCTAAAGGAAATGGAGGAGTTTCTGACATCACACAGCCTCCCCAGGTTGAAACAAGAAGAAATCGAGACCTTAAATAGACCAATAGCAATCCAGGAAATTGACCATATCATAAGACTACCTACAAAAAAAATGCCCTGGACCAGATGGCTTTCCAGCAGAATTCTACAAAACATACAAGGAGGAACTGATACCAATCCTACTGAAAGTATTTCAGGTGATTGAGAAAGATGGAACTCTCCCCAAATCATTTTATGAAGCTAACATCACATTGTTACCCAAGTCACCTAAAGACCCAACAAAGAGAACTACAGGCCAATATGCTTGTTGAACATAGATGCTAAAATTCTCAAAAAGATCCTAGCTAACCGGATTCAACAACACATCTCAAAAATCATTGACCACGACCAAGTAGACTTCATCCCCAGGATGCAAGGCTGGTTCAACCTTTGTAAGACCATAAACGTAATTAAATACATCAACTGATGTAAAAACAACAACCACATGATTATATCATTAGATGCAGAAAAAGACTTTGATAAAATCCAGCATCCCTTCTTGATAAAAATCTTCGAACATCTAGGCGTAGATGGAACATACCTCAAAATAGTAAGAGCCAACTATGAGAAACCCACAGCCAGCATACTGCTAAACAGACAGAAATTGGAACCATTTCCCCTGAAAACGTGGAACAAAACAAGGTTGCCCACTCTCACTCTTCCTGTTCAACACAGTTTTAGAAGTCCTCACTAGAGCAATCAGAGAAGAGAAGGCATCAAGGGTATCCAAATAGGAAAACAAGAAGTCAAGTTATCTCTCTTTGTAGACGACATGATTCTATACCTTAGAAATCCAAGAGAATCTGTCAAAAACCTCCTTGCACTGACCAAGGACTTTGGCAAAGTCTTAGGGTATAAAATAAATGTGCAAAAGACAATCACATTTTTATACACCAATAATAAACAAACAGACCCAAATAAAAAGCACAATTCCATTTACAACATCCACACAAAAAATGAAATACCTTGGCATCTTCCTAACCAGAGATGTGAAAGACCTTTACAATGAAAAATACAAATCAATGCTCAAAGAAATCAAAGAAGACAAGTGGAAAAATATTCCATGCTCATGGATTGGAAGAATCAACATTGTTAAGATGTCCATTCTATGTAAGGCAATCTACAGATTTAACGCAATACCCATCAAATTACCAGCACCATTCTTCTCACACCTAGAAACAATACAGGAATTCATATGGAAACATAAACAACCATGAATAGCCAAAACAATCCTCAGCAAAAAAACAAAACAAACAACAACAACAAAAAAAGCAGGAGGTATCACACTCTCAGACTTTAAATCTTATTATAAAGCTACAGTAATCAAAACCGCCTGGTATTGGTACAAGAACAGGCATATAGACCAATGGAATAGAATTGAGATTCCAGAAGCAAAACCTCAATTTCTCAACCAGCTCATCTTCGACAAAGCCTCCACCACCAACTACGGGGGAGAGGAGAACCTATTCCGTAAATGGTGCTGGGAAAACTGGTTGACCATATGCAGAAGATTGAAACAGGACCTCCACCTATCCCCATACACAAAAATTAACTCTAAATCTATCAGAGACCTATACATAAAACCTCAAACTGTAAGAACCTTAAAAAATACAGGGGACACTCTTATCCATAAGAGTGGCATTGGAACTGGCAACCAATTCCTGATCAAAACCTCAAGTGCCCATGCCATAAGAGATAAGACAGACAAGTGCGACTTTATAAAACTGACAAGCTTCTGCAAAGCCAAAGAAACCATCAAGAGAGCAGGGAGACAGCCCACAGACTGGGAAAAAATATTTGCCAACTCCATGTCTGACAAAGGCCTAATATCTAGGATCTACAAGGAACTCAAACATGTTGAAAAGAAAAAAACAAACAGCCCCATTACAAAGTGGGCAAAAGGTATGAATAGACAGTTCGCAAAAGAAGACATACGAGCAGCCAACAGATCATGAAAAAATGTTCAGCTTCACTAGTCATCAATGAAATGCAAATTAAATCTACACTGAGATACCACCTAACTCCAGTCAGAATGGTCATCATCAATAACTTAAAAAATAACAGATGCCTGGAGAGGATGTGGCGAAAAGGGAACACTTCTACCCTGTTGGTGGGAGTGTATACTAGTACAGCCTCTGTGGAAAACAGTGTGGTGATTCTTGAAAGTTCTAAAAATCAACCTTCCATATGACTCCACATTCCCCCCTCCTGGGAATATACCTGGAAGAACTCAAATAACTCTAATAAAAAGATACCTGCACACGTATGTTTATCACAGCATTGTTCACAATAGCAAGAACATGGAACCAACTGTGCTGCCCATCAAAAGAGGGCTGGATAAAGAAAATGTGGTACATATACACGTTGGAATATTACATAGCCATAAAGAAGAACAAAATCATGAACTTTGCAGCAACCTGGATGGATTTAAGAGCCTATAATACTGAGCGATCTTTCACAGAAAGATCATACAAAGAACTCAGTATGACATGTTCTCACTCATAAGTGGACCTTGAACAACTATCGTAATACTATAAGAAAAGGATTGACAGTAGCAGGAAACTGCGGAGGTATGGAGGGGCAGGGAGGTGGGATTGGCAGTAGTGGGAATCTGCCTGGGGAAGGGGGGGCATACCTCCTCAACAAGGGTACCTGAACAATGAATATTTGTATACCTAACCCTGAATTGTACCCCAGAATTTTAAAATAGAACTTTAAAAGTTAATAATAATAATAATTCTTCTGGGTTCATTATTCTCTTAAATAATGTAGAAAATGAAATGTATAGTCACAAACTAGAGTTACAATAATACTAGTTTTTAGAGCAGTAATTAAAAACAACTATATTAGTCTTTTAAATCATGTTGAAAACAAAAAGAAATTGCAACACATTGCTATAATAATGCTAGCTTTATGATTGCCCATGCATGTAGCTTGATTGAGGTTTTTATTTCTTCTTATAGTTTCAAGTGACTATCTAGTGTGTTTCACATTGCGTTTCTTGCTGGGTAGATCTAATAGTAAAGAACTCCCTTAGCTTTTGTTGATATGGGAGTCTTAACTTCTCCTTCACTGTTGAAGGGCAGTTTTCCCAAATATAGAATTTCTAACAGTTTTTTTCTTTTAGCACTTTGATATACTGACGTACTGTCTTTTGGTCTCCAAAGTTTGTAATGAAAAGTCTGCTCACTATTATATTAAGGATCCTTTGTATGTGATGAGTCACTTCTCTCTACATGCTTTCAAGAGTCTCTCTTTGTCTTTTGAAAGTTTGATTATAGTGTATTTTGGTGTAGTTCTCTTTTAGTTCATCTTTCTTGAAGTACTTCTCCAAGTTCCTCTTATATGTATATATTCATATCTCTCATGGATTTTGAGAAATTTTCAGCCATTATTTTTCGAAATTTCTCTCTAACTTTTTCTCTCACCCTTTCCCTTTTGAGACTTCCAAATATCTAGGTTGGTCTTCCTGATGGTGTCTCACATGTTTCTTAGGCTCTGTTTACTTTTTTTCCAATCATTTTTCTTTCTGTTCCTTATACTTAATAATTTCCATTGTTCCATCTTCAGATTCACTGATTCTTTTACTCTTCTGCTCAAATCTGCCTTTGAATCTCTCTTGTAAAATTTTCGTTTCTGTTACTGTACTTTCAGCTCCAGAATTTCTTTTTTGGTTTTTTTTTCGGGTTTCTATCTAATTATTGCTATTTTCATCTTGCTCATGTATCATTTTCTTGAGTTTCTCCATATCTTCTTTTAGTTTTTAAAGCAGTCTTAAGAGAGGTTTTTTTTTTAATTTACTTTTTATGTTAGAGACAGGGTTTTGTTCTGTCACCTAGGCTAGAGTGCAGTGGCACAATCATAGTTCACTGCTTCTTGTAGAAATAAGGACTTGCTTTTTTACCTAGACTGGTCTCAAACTCATGGCTTCAAGTCATTCTCTCACCTCAACCTGCTAAAGTGTCGGGATTATAGGCAAGAAACATCACACCTGGCTCTAAGAGAGTTTTAAAGCCTTTGTCTAGTAGATACACTACCAAAGTAGGTCTTTTTCAGGGGCAGTTTGTGTTGATTTACTTCCTTTCTTTAAACAGGCCATATGCTCCTGTTTCTTTGTATTTCTTGTGACTTTTAGTCAAAAGTTGGACATTAGCAAATAATAATGTGGTAATTCTGAAAAATAGATTCCTTCCCTTGCCAAGAGTTTGTTGCTTTTTTGGTTGTTGTTATTACTGTTTTTGTTTTGTTGATTGCTTTCAGCCACGTCTGTGTCAAGGATCAGTCTGATGTGTAAACCTCAGGCATCACATCTTATCTGAGCCTGAACATTTCCCTGGATATGTGCAGTCAGTTTCTAATTTTCCCTGATAATGCAGTTGCTTTTGAATATCCTAGTCTTGAATGTTTGGTTCCCACAAGGGAAAAAAGAGAAAAATGAAGGGAAGAAAAAAAAAAACACCAGCCCTTTGAATCTCCTAGATATCACTTCAGCTGGGGGAAGGGAGGAACTTCCAACAATCCTGGGACCAAAAAGAATGGTCAACTGACTTTGTGAATCTCTGAGATTACAAGCATCACTCAGCCATAAGAACATAGATACCCAATATTTGGAAGACAAGGTCATTTTGGCCCACTCTGGCTTCCACAAACTGTGTGCAAGCTGTTTTGGGAACATGTCACGGGGCTGGGGGCTGGGGATGGGTAGTTGCTACTGTGCTAAGAAATAAAATTGATCAAAATTAACTACACTTTAAAGTACAAGTCTTTCTCTGGAAGCTGTAAGCCTTCAATAGACTCCAGAGTTCCAAAATAGTCACATCGGACAAATTCTGCCAGTATAATTATTGCCTAGATGGGGAGACAAATTCCTGATGTTTTCTATTCTTCTTAAACATACTCTTATCATTCAATCCAGCAATTGTGTTGTTTGGTATCAGCCCAAATTGAAAACGTATGTCCATACAGAAATCTGGACATAGATGTTTAGAGCAGTTAAGTATATAATTTCCAAAACTTGGAAGCAACCAAGATACCCTTTAGTAGGTGAATTAATAAATAAATTATGTTACATCCAGACAAGAAAATATTGTTCAGTGCTAAAAAGGAATGGGCTCTTAAGCCACACACACACACACACACAAAAAGACTATGAAGGAAACTTAAATGCATATTTATAATGAAAGAAGCCAATCTGAAAATGCTGTATATTATATGATTCCAACTGTAAGAAATTCTGGTTAAGGAAAAATTGTGGAGACAGTAAAGGATCAGTGAATAGGTAGAAAACAGAGATTTTTAGGTCAGTGAAACTACTCTGTATGAAGTTATAGTGGTGAATACAAGTTAATGTACACTTGTCCAAACCCATGGAATGTACAATGCCAAGAGTGAACTTTAACGTAAAGTATGGACTTTGAGTGATAAGGATGTGTTACTAAAGATTCATTGATTATATGTGCCACTTTGGTGCAGGATGATGATAGTGAAGGAAGTTATATGTGTGGTGGGGCAGGGAATATTCTGGAACTCTGTATTTTCCACTCAACTTTGCTATAGAACTAAAACTTCTCTAAATATTAAAAGTCTGCTTAAAAAAAAACTTTTAATAAAAAGGGCAGAGGAAAGTGAAGGCTAATGCTAACTTATTCTTAAAGTTTCTTGGTAGGAAATAAGATAAAAATTGATAATAATAAGGTATGATAGCAAATGCCAAACCAGTATTGTAAATGGATTTATAATCTTTTCTAAAGTTCAATTCTCCCAGTTTCTTACAATTAAGAACTATGGCAGACAGATGTGGTTTTTTAATTAATAAGAAATTAATCCTCTATAAACTAGGAAATAGCCACAAGTATAAAGGGCATTTCATGCTGCTAAGTAAACAGGCAAATCACTCTCCACCTGGCTGTACTATGTCCTACATGTTGAGAGGAAATGAGAGTCCAGGCACTTACAGTGACTGATGTCAATAACAGCACATATTCACAAGAAAGACTTGCTGTTTTAAGAGGCATACACCTAAAAAACTGGAGAAGTTGATTACTGTGTCTTGCCTTACATATAAGAATAATCAGTAAATAATTTAAGAAAATTAGTGGGTTGAATCTCAAAAAGCAAACTAGAAAACAATTTCATTTCAAGATTTAGAGGAGGACGATTATATAAATTTCTACTGGTTCACAGAGTCCAGGAGCAATGGGTGCCTTTCCGGAAATGAAGTGCTGTTCTTTGTTTACGAAAATAATGTTCTAAATGATAAATAACAATATTTTCGCTACATTCACTACATTAAATAGAGTGACCACTGTACTGTGTAATTCCTAATAAAGGAAGAAGAGTTAAGGAAAGTAAAGAATATAACAAGTGACAGAACAATGTCAGGTCACATGGTATTGAATTTTCCCTTAATATTACACAGACAAGTAATAGCTAAGAATACCAAAAATGTCTTAGGACTTGAACCTACAACCCTAGAATCTTTAAGATAAAAGGAGTATTTGTAATTACCAAAGATTTAAACATATGAAAAAATAAGGCCAAAAAGGTTAAGGCACTGAACCAGTTAAAATCTAATCCCTTTAAGTCTATTTATTATTTCAATATGCATTTCATACCCTGGAATGTCTAAAAACAAATATTCACTTTACATGTTCCTTTATTTGTTTGTTTTATTTAGCTAGGAAGCAATAATATTACAATTGTTTTTCATTTTGCTAGGGAACAATATCATAAAAATACACAGATCTGTGTAAACTCATAATTTTCCTCTGAAGTTCCCAAATTCTTCACAACTTTGCATAATAAGGGTAAATTTCATAATAAAAAAAACTAAGCCTCTCCCAGCTGGTAATCAGCAGTGCTTCTGTGCATAATCTCTAGGAAACTTGAAGACCTGCCATGAAAGACGGAGGCTTTTTGAGAGATGAGAAACACTGGTGTTCCAAAGCAGTAACTTTATATCCTTGATATTTTTACTATGATACTAAGGACTTAATTTTATCCATGTGTTTGTTCAGCACTAATTATTCTGCTGTATGAACATATATTAAAAGCTATGGTTATCAGAAATTTTACATTGAGAAGGGATTCTGTGGGATACTTAACATAATACTGAGAATTAATTCTCTAGAAAAGTACTATCTAAATATTACATTTTATTTAACTCAACATATCTAAAATGTAATTTCAATATAAAATCAGTATTTTCAAAATCATTGAGATATTTGTATTTTTTCAAAATCTGGTCTGTATTTTATACTTACAGTACATGCCATTTTTGACTGGCCACACTTTAAGTGCTCAATATACTTTTGTGGCTGGTACCTATAGTACTGAACATCACAGCTCTAGATAACACTGATTTTAACAAATGTGAACTACAATGAAAGGTATAAAGAATTACTTAAGATTTTGAAATGACAAGGAAAGCGTACTACCAAAATTCATAGCAATATTAATTCTGTTTCACATTAGCTATGAAATTGAAATTGAAACAAATGTTCATGATACTATACCATGGCATCTTGACTTAGTCTATTCAGGCTGCTATAACAAAATATCATGAGTTTATAAACAGACATTTATTTCTCAGAATTCTGGCAAAAGGAAGTTCAAGATCAAGGTATCTGCTGATTCTATGTGTTTGTAAGTCTGCTTTCTGGTTCAGAGTTAGAGCCTATTCACATGTGTAGAAATGGTAAGAAATCTCTCTAGGGTACTTTTATAAGGGTACTAATCCTGTTTATGAAGTCTCTGTTCTCATGACTGAATCACCCTCCAAAGGCCCCACCTTCTAAAACAATCACCTTGAAGTCTAGGATTTCAACACATGAATTTTGGGGGGACATAAACATTCAGAGCATAGTACTCCTTTCAGTTCCCACTAAGATAAATTTATCTTAGATCTAGAACTTAAAAATATTGATCTCTGAGATGAGAGAGCTTTACACTTTATGCAGGTTTCAACACGCCTGTCAGTACATTTTTGTTGCCTCCTACTAATCCTTTACTTGTATTCTTGCTTTTCTTCTCTTCATCCCATTTTTCCTTCTTATATCTAATGTATTTATTTTTTCAAATTTATCCTGTTAAAGCTGGTCTCAAATCACTTTTGAAAAGTAGCAGGGTATACTTTTTTTTTTTTTAATGATGATAGCTAGTCCACATAAAAATTTCTGGACAAAGCTCTTTGTCTCCGTTTCCCAGCTACTGATGACAGTAACAATCTTGAGCTATAATTGGAAAATGTTTTTATAAGTGTACAATATAAAATAAAATGCTGGTCATTAGAAGGAAAGGTACTATGATTCACAATCAGGATGGAAGTATAGCATACTGCACTATGAAAAAGGCTGAAAGTCAGAGAAATTATTAAGGTGGATTCCACATGGGATATTTCTCCTGGTAAAAAAGTTATATATATATTTTAAAGTCAGCATAACCCTTTTGAAGCTGAAAGTAGATGTTTCTCTGGTATACATTTCATGAATGGAAATGCTAGGAAAACTCTGTAAACGCAAAATAAAATTCTAAGTCTCCCAACTGATTTATCCATCTATTGGACAAAGGAACCTCAGATTAACCTTGAACACTGAGTTTTCAACCTGCCATTACGGGATAGGAGGCGGGACACACCTCGTTTAAACCTCCTCCCTCCAAACCCATACCCATGATTAGGCTTTCTTCCCTATGGGCTCCCTTACAAAAGATTCCACCACCAAGTATCAAGCAACTCCCCGACAATGCCCTCCTTTTATCTTGATAAGAGATCACTGACCACAGAGTGGTTCTGGTCAGTCTACTGAGAATGAGCAGTAAGGGTTTTTGCATCCTCTGCTTCACCTTTTGAAGTCAGAGGGCCAAAAATTCTACCCCTGGATCATGCTAATGCCGCTATTTTTGGTACATGGGACTCATAAAGGGGCATGAAGCGCAAGTGTGCATGCAAATGTTTCTCCAGTCGTAAATATCCCTGACTTCTCCTTTTGTAACTGAGCTTCTCAGCTTTAAAATGTATTTTAAAGTGGCTTTTTTCCTCTTAACATGTTTTAGAAACTTCTTTCCACCATGCATGCTTATCTGACCCTGAGGTTGCTTAGAAATTCTAGCCTGACTGTGAGAAGCTCCCACCTGGAGGGAGTTACAAGATCTGATAATTCCAACCAGGCCTCCAGGAGGACCACTACCCAAGGTAAGCCATCAAGACACACTCACTGCTACACCTGCATGTTCCCCATACCAAGTTCCCTTTTTAAACTCTTATACTCAGTCTAAAAATTTGAAATAGTTTCTTTGAGGCATGAGCCTGGTCATTTCCCCATCTGCCAGTTTCTGGAATAAAGTCACTTTCCTTCTACTATCTCTTATCTATACAGCTTGGCTTTGGGTAACAAGTTGCAGAGTATAGGCCTAATAAATATGTATATTCAGTCACTAAATGAAGCATAAATTCCTGTACCCTTTGCCCCTCCTTGAAGTGTCTGCTACTGGCTTCTGGCCAGAGGGTAAGCTCCCCAGCCTGTCAGAATGGCCACCCTGCAGGCTACAACCCTTTATGAGAAATAAATCTCTCCTTTTCAAAATTATGAACCTTGTCATTCTTCGGTTGACAACTTAGTCTCATAGGCTAAGTTAATGTCCACAGAAAATAAACATATGATTCACCAAGTAACTGGATTTTAGCGTTTTATAATTTACTAGTTATGTGGCCTTGGGCCAAACATGTAAGTTCTTAGTGCCAGATGTCTCAGTTGTAAAATAAAGATAATAATATTTCACTTGTTTAAAGTTATGGGGCTGAATCAAATATACTCTTGAGGTCTGTTACATAATAAATAATATATCTGGTCTTTGTCCCTGGCTCCTGGCATAGAGCTTCAAAAACTCTTGAAATTTCCTGAGTGATAGGAATAACTTTTGTTATTTATAATGAACTTCTTTTGACAATACCTGAGTTTATGTTAATAAGATGACTGAAGCTTGAAGGGAGGGGTTGGCCTTGCCAGAAAGACCAATTATATGATTGGACAGTTGGAATTTTCAACCCCATTCCTGATCTCCAAGGAGGGGAGAGGGACTAGAGATTGAGGTCAATCACATGGCTAATTATTTAATCAATCATGTCTATGCAAAAAAGCCCTATACAAACACTATGGTCACTGAAACTCAGTGCAGTTTCCTAATTAGTGAAAACAACTGATATGCTGAGATGGTGACACACTCAGATTCCATGAGGTGAGGATATGGAATATCTTTGTACATTCTATCCTGACCATGCCCTATGTGTCTCTTCCATTTGGCTATTCCTGAGATGTATCCTTTAAAATAAGATAATCGTAAGTACTGAGCTTTCAGTGAGTTCTGTGAGTCATTCTAGCAAACTATTGAAACTGAAGGGGTGGTAGGGAGCTCTCTGACTTTGCGGCTGGGTAGAAACGCAGGTGGCTTGGGGGAAACCTGAGACTTACAGCTAGAGTCTACAGTGGGGCAGTCTTATGGAACTGGTCTCTCAATTTGTGGGGTTTGTGTCAACTCTGGATAGTTAGCATTAGAATTAGATTGAATTGTAGAACATCCAGTTGGTGCTAAAGAATTGTGGTCAGAACACAAAATCTAATCCAGATTAAGTGCACTACAATTTGATATTGGGTCAATTTTAATAACCAGGTTATAGCCATATATATGTCTCACTCAGCAAAAGTAATGTGAAAATTATAGATCTTGAATATAATAAAAAGCAAATATGCATTCTTCCCTCCATGGTCACCTCTTCAATGAATAAAAATTTTAAAGATATTAAATTAAAACAGTCTTCATTATTAAAGATTGTTTTCAATATGGCACAGTAAAAAGTTCTGCATATCTTGCCCAGAAAAAATTAATATTTTCTATATTCTAGTTTTCCTTTTTTGCTTCATGGAATTGCTCTAGAATTGGTTGGAAATTTTCCCCCACAAAATGAAATTTTTATCTAACATTCACGTTAAACATTTGTGATTAGATCAGTATTAACATAAATAACAAATAACAGCCTGCCATTCTGCTTATACAGGCTAACGATTTTATTTACAGAGGTCAAGAACTACACTTAGGATTCATCTTACTAGAGAATATAAACTTGTTAATAAGAGCTCACTTTGGTTGGTGTTTTTCCCCCCCTTTTTGTTTTTTTCCTAAAATAAACAATTTAGAAGAGAATCTCTGCCAGTGAAGCCTGAAACCTTAAGCTGATAGTTATTAGGTAAGGCATCAAAGAATTGACTTGACAAAACAGGAACTCTAGAGGAAGTGTCAGGCATTTGAACGGCTAGGCACAGCAAAGAGAGAGGGAGATTGGTGAACTTTTTCTTAGGGTACATCAGCAACTTCTTTCCAAGATAGATTTGTGCTTTATAAAAAATATCTTAAGTGCCAGGAGGTATAGGAGATAAATGAGCATTTCAAGTATTAAAAGCATGCCTGTCTTTAAAATGTTCCTTGTTGAAAAAGCTCTCAAAAATGCTTTTGTAGAGGAGAGTAGAGAACCTCACCCTTTTCCCTGGTTAACTGCCTGGGCAAGGGATCATGCTACACCTTGTTTCCATCCATTGACAGGCAGACAGCTGACAAAGAGATCCCAGTGAGTCAGAGGGGAAGGGCAGGTCTCAAGCAGTCTCACTGCTGGGATTTGGTTAAAAAAAAAACATCATTCAGAAAGAAAGGAGAAGGACAGAAAGAAAAAGATTATTAGGCAAATTTTACTGATGCCTACAAAGAAAATAAATTAACAATAATTTCTCTTTTATTCATGGTTACATTATATAAGATATTTAGAGTCACTGGGCTTAACAATGATAACGTAAGAAAAATAACCACTGAACTTCTCAGTGAAATAAAGCCCTTCTTTCTTTTATTCCAAATCCAATTCTAAAAGGTTTACAAACATTGATTCAACTTCTTTATTTTCCATTCATTCCTCAACTTCCACCATCCTACTTCCACCAGAAGTACTCTTCCCCAAATCTACTTTGGTTTTCTTCTTGCTAAAGCAACACTTTTAAAATCCTTAGGACATGAGCATATTCTCTGCACTATGTGGGATATGCTTATACTATAAAGTTATTGTTGATCTGAAATTCAATTTTTTCCTGAAATTAAAATTTAAGTGGGCATCCTGTTTTTTATTTGGCAATCCTACTCCTGTTTTCCATATCTAGTCTTGTCCCATGCCTATGGATTTGTCGCACTTTTACCACAACAATTTTTCTAATGCAGAAAATGATCTTGTTACTCTCACACCTAAAGCACAAATAGCTCTCAGTGTTCTTAGAATAAAGTATATACTTTTTAATACGTCTTGCAAGCTCTAACAATGACTTACCTTTCTACCATTTCCCTTTGGTTACCCCACTTCATTTCAGCCTGTTTTCTAGTCACAATGAAATAGTTTTAGTTCTTTAATATACAAAGCTGTTTATTGCTTCTCAGAATTTTTACATACTACTGCCTTTGTCAGAACACACTGCCCATCCCACTTAACCCCACTTGACTGGATAACTCCTAGTCATCTAGTCCAGTTGGATATTCTAGTCCAATCCATTCACATATAATAAATTACTAAACAATTTTTGAAAGAGATTAGTTGAGTTTTACAAATTCACAGCTACTCAATGATTAGACAAATACAAAAACACAGCTCTCAATTCACCCCTCCAAATGTACATTATCCCAGTAGCAACCCTATCATACCACTTAGAAGAAAACAGAAGAAAAATAGAGATTAGCCACCTATATAGAACATTAAAAATCCTGTACATTGACTTACTATAGTGTCTGGAACTTCAGGTTTTCAAAATGGAAGTGTCAGCAATGACATTTCTCTCACATTTTCTAAATTCCACTCTTAGAAATATAAAACTGGGAATGCTAAGGTAATATGTGGGCTCGTTCCCTTTTCTCTTTCTTTCTCATGCACATGTACACATGAACACATGTATACACACAGGTTAATGAGAAAGAAAGAGGGGAACTTTTTAAAATTTTAAATACTAAAAGCAAGTTAAATAGGTGGTTTAATTAAAACAGCAGAATCCAAATCAGAATCGGTTAAATGCTGAAATACTCGGGTAGGAAATGATTAAAAAAAGCATTAATTTTTTTCTTTTAAAATATCTTATTAAAGTTAGGGTTTTCATCACTTTTTTTGGAGCTATATAAGGTGTTATTCCACCTAAGGGCAGTAGATGGATTAGAATGTTATGGGAACATTTTGTAGACCTGAGTAAAAATCTGTTAAGTTGCAACAATCAAAAAATTTCTTAAATAGACATGGTATTTAATATGGTTTCCTGGTTTACACCTTATAAAATGGCCCAATTAAAAGAAATAATTTACAGGCATCAGCCCTAACAACATGAAGTGAGGGCCAAAAAAATATGAAATATGTAAAATGCACCAGTGCAAACACTTAGAGACAAGCTAGAACACTGAATGCATCAGAAATTCTTTGGATAGTCTGGCATACTGCAAATATTAGGATTTTGGCCTGTATGAGAAAAAGGAAGGTAGAAATGACTTGATGGAAGGAGGCAGCAGTGCTAAAGAAGTTAAGTAATTTTCAACTGAGGTGATATTTGCATATAGCAGAAAAAGATGACCATACACTGCTCTTGGGCTACTGATGACATCTTAGTTTGGAATGATTAAGATAAGGAGTTGTTTCTATTGGCTCGTGTATCACTGAAAATGCTTCTCTGTGTTTCAAGCAAATTTTGGGGTTCAATAGAAATTTAAAATAATTGTTTTTGTAAGTTTTCTAATAAAAACAGTAAAAAGTTGTGGGAAATTAATAAATTACTATGATATACTACTTTAATTGTGAGAAAACATGCTTTATCAAGTCTAGAACCAAGTGACTAGTAATAGCTACAATATATTTTTTTTGTTTTTTAACTTTTTCTTTTTTTTTTTGAGTCGGAGTCTCACTCTATCGCCCAGGCTGGAGTGCAGTGGCCGCTCCTGGCCACTGCAACCTCGACCTGCTGGGTTCCAGCAATCCTTCCGCCACAGCCTTCCGAGTAGCCGGAATTACATGCACGCGCTACCATGTCCGGCTGATTTTTTTATTTATTGCAGAGATGAGATCTCGCCAAGTTGTCCAGGCGGGTCTCGAAACCGCAGGCTCAGGCAATCCACTCACCTTAGCTTTTTCTTCTTCGAAATGTCATTTCTTATTCTTTCTGGTCCCTGAAACTTCCAAAGTGTTTAAGTTCTCAAAGGTGAGAAAAAAATAAGGAATGAATAAAACCTGAAACAGCTAAAATGGTAAATATAGAGAAAGAGGGAAGAAACACCAAGTTTGGAATAACAATTCAAAAAAAAAAATCTAGTCCTCTCCTTTTCAAAACCATGGAAGAGGAAAATGGCCTTTTGGAAACTATTAGTTGAGTAAGTTAGATCTCCCACCACCACTCCCCCAGCTCCTCATATCACTTAAAATAAAACCAGGAAGAAAAAGCTAAACAATTTCAAAGAGGAACAAGCCACTGCCCTTAGTTAGAGATGGAGTAAGTACCATATTTACCAAACAGTCAGAAAGAATTTCAAGGTATTGGGAGTTTGCCACGGAAAAGATTATTTGTAAATCATAATTCTTCATGTAGCAGCTCCTCTATACTCCCTCATCACTAAGATTCCTCCCCCATTCCACAAACAATCCAAGGTAGCATCTGCTACCAGAAAAGGTACTTTGTCTGTGCTTCCAATCTCTGGAAGCCAATGGCACTGCTTGACAGTGATGTATAACAAGGTTAAAGCAGCATGATCCATCTCCATTTTCTTGACAAGGATGCTTCTTAGGCTAAAGTGCAGAGGTTGCCTGCCCCCACTGCTCAAGTTGGCAGTACCTACTATCAAATGGCAGGTGTCTGGCAATGGGCTAACAGAAACAATGATTGCCTTATCTCTTGGAATTCAAGAAACTTCAGCCCAGAAGCCAAAGTAACAGCTGAGTGGGCACTACTCACTGACCCATGTCTGAAAAAAGCCCTCCCAGAGGGTATAGGGTCCATCATCCATAGTCAAAGAAAAGTGACATTGCCATTTTGATGACAAGGAGGACTTCTATTTGGGTTTTCCAAATCTAAGAAAGGCACATCATAAAAGCATAGCACCTAGCATGACAATTAGTATAGACATGGTGAGACAACAGCAAACAAAGCAGAGTTTTTTACTTTTTACTGCCTATTTTCGATGGAGGGAAGATACTTGCAGTTTGCTTTCTTCTTACACCATTTTAGATATGAGAAATCAAGCTCAATTTTGAAAAGAACTGGTAAGGGCTGTGAGATGGGGAAGAGACAAAGTCACATAATCCACAGATTTCCAAAGAAGCCTTTGCATGGGTTGATTGAAGCTGTGTGACTGAAAAAATGATACCAGACTATGGTCCCTATTTTACTCTTACACATTCCCACTGTATTTGTGTTTTAAGTATGATTTGTTATATAAAACATCTACAGTGTGCCAGCTCCTATAGAGAAATAAGGGACACAATAAATGAATTGTTGAATATTTATATATATGTGTTTATGAATTACGACAACACACACACATACACACACACAGAATACAAATATGAGAGGGACCCCCCAAAACTGGAATTTATAAAAATTTGTATATTTATTATTGCATGTTTAAACTTCAGTCACCTTCTAAGTACTTTCCATTTGATGCAATACACCTATTGAGATACTTGTTCCACTGCTCAAAACAGTTTTGTGGTTTTTTTGAGTTGGAATCTCACTCTGTCACCCAGACTGGAGTGCAGTGGCCGCTCCTGGCCACCGCAGCCTCGACCAGCTGGGTTCTAGCGATCCTTCCGCCTCAGCCTTCCATGTAGCTGGAACTACAGGCACGCGCTACCACGCCCGGTTAATTTTTTTTTTTTTTTTATTGTAGAGATGAGGTCTCGAAAAGTTGCCCAGAGGGGGGTCTCAAACCTGTGGGCTCAGGCAATCCACTATCTCAGCCTCCCAAAGTGCAGGAAAATGGAGATGGATCATGAGCCACCGAGCCCGCCTCAAACCAGTTTTTGAACTTGTCAATTTTGATGCCTTTTAGTGCTTCTGCTGTTTTGTGTTTCATCTCTTCTACATCAGCAAAACGCTTCCCTTTGAGGACATTTTTCATCCAGGGAAACACAAAGAAGTTGCTTGGGGTGAGATCGGGTGAAGAGGGAGAGTAGGGCATGGGAGTCATGCCGTTCTTGGTCAAAAACTGCTGAACACTCTGCACCATGTGGGCAGGTGTGCTCATAAATCACCGATCATGAAACGAGCAAACTGCAATGAAAGAATCTCCTCCTCCAAAAAGAAAAATTCAGTGAAGCTGAATACAGCCTCTCACAACAATATTAGCTGGTACATTGATGCTGATGGGTTCCTAGAACACCTACTTAGCAGGAAAAGTCTGGACTACAAGGGATAAGACTGGACTCCAAAAGATAATTTCGGTTTTATATGGGTCCCCCTTATATACACATTTGCCTTATATACACATTTGTGTATAATTACACAATTTCAACTTAATGATTCTCACTTGCAAATCTATACGTTTCAATGACAATATTAAATTAAAATGAGAATTTAGAAATAAGAATATGAGGCAAAACTGAAAAAAAGGAAAACCAAATAATAAAATGAATACAGAAGGGTAGGCTTTAATAAAGACTAGCTACTCAAATCCCTATACTCGTATATTTTCAGTAGAAAATGAAAGCATTATTGTAAAGAACAGACATAAAATATTTTTCTGATTCCATTAATCAGTTGATCAACCAAAAGACAAAATTCATTAGCTAAGGAGCTTTACTGTCTTCATCATGGTAAAGCAATAACAACTAATTATCCTTCAATTTTTCACATGTGCAGAGCACTGCAAATTATAGGAAATAAGTTTATTTTTCTGCATACAAATTTGAAGTCTATCATCAATCTTCTGACCTTAATGTTTCTCAGATGGAAGAGGGAAGAAAGAAGAAGCTTGTTTTAAACTTATAATTCAGAAGGACGAGGTTGAGGATAGCAGCTAAGGGATCTGAAATTAATGATACTGAAACACACAAAATGTCCTTCAGTAGACCATCCATAGGAAATTTGCATCTTTAAGCACTTTACTTCCTCTAACAAAAGGGACATCTGTTATTTTCATTTAATCTAGTAGATGAGGCTTAAAATTTTACTGAGCTCACACTTCCTCTATTTGTCTCTCTTTAAACCTTACATTCTTAAGATGACTATCTTTTTACTTCTTAAGAAGTATCAAGTGTTTAAGATACAATTTGAAAAGTATCATCTGGATAAAGTATTCAAAATAATTTAAATGGACAGAAAATAAATTCAAACTTTTTTAATAAGAATTCCTTAGTATGAAATGGTGTTATATGCTGGAATGATTAAACATTTCCAGGATTTATTTAATTTCATAGATAGCTATGAGGGAGGCACCCATAAAAAAATAGAATTATCTTTTGAAGAGCCCTTTGGAGTACAGGCTTTTCCCACTAAGTAAGTGTTCTAGGAACCCACTGGCATCAGTGTACCAGCTAGTGTTGTGAGAGGCTGTATTTGGCTTCATCTCATCATATAGGCATCTTATCAGCTGACAGCATCACAAAAAGATGAAGCGTGAATACAGTCCAATAAACTATTTGAGAGACCACATTCATTTAACTTTTATTATAGCATATTGTTACAATTATTCTATTTTATTATTAATTGTTCTATTTTATTATTATTTATTTTTGTTAATCTCTTACCGTGCCTGATTTATACACTAAACTTTATCATAAGACATATATAGGTAAAAAGTATGGAGTCATGTGTCACATAATGACGTCTTGGTCAACGACTATTCTCATACAATAGTGGTCCCATATGATTATAATGGAGTTGAAAAATTCCTATTGTTTGGTAACGTTGTAGCCATTGCAATGTTGTAGTGAAACACATTACCTTTCCTATGTTTAGATACACTAACACCACTGCTTATAGCATTTTCACAATTGCCTATAGCATTCAGTACAGTAATGTGCTGTATAGGCTTGTAGCCTTGAAGCACCTATACCATATAGTTTTATATAAGTATATTCTATTATGTTCACACAACAATTAAATCACCTAAGTATGTACCCCTATCGTCAAGTGACATATGATCATATATGATTTGGTACTATCCACAAATTCAGTTGTCCACTGAGGCTCTTAGAATGTATGCCCCACCAATAAGTATGGACAACTGTATAAGTGCCCTGGGTAACATGGCATCATACAAAACTATAATGAAGACTATAATACACATACTTAACATTGATTTAGTACTTACAAACATTTATTTAGTACTTACAAACATCTGTTTATTTAACATTTATTTAGTACTTACAAACATCTGTTTATATATGAGAGTTGGTAAGGCATTTTACATACATTAGGATTATCTCATTTAATCTTTAAAATAATTATCTACAGACATGAAGATATCTACACTATCTCCCTAATGATAAATCTTAATATCTTAGAACTAAATAGAAATTCAGAGATCATTTAGTTCATCTTTCTTATTGTTTAATTGTTTTTTAGTCAAGGTCTCACTCTGTGGTCCAGGTTGGATTGCAGGCACAATCAGAGTTTATCACATCCTCAACTACTTGGGCTCAGGCGATCCTTCCACCTCAGCCTCCTGAGTGGAACTACAGGCACCAGGCCCAGCTAATTTTTTAATTTTTTTGTGGAAACAAGGTCTTGCTATGTTGCCTAGGCTCATCTCAAACTTCTGGGCTCAAGAAATCCTCCTGCCTCAGCCTCCCAAAGTGCTGGGATTACCGGCATGAGCCATTGTGCATGGTCCACCTTCCTCATTTTATAAATGAGGAGCCCAAGGACCAAACTGGTTTAATGAATGCCCAAGATTATATAGATAGTTGGTGACAAAACTGAGGTTATAATACAATGACTTCCAGCCCAATACTCTTTCCAGTGACGATGACAGTAACAATGATGATGGCTGCCAACAGTTACTGAGCAATTAACACAGTAATTACTCAGTCATCATATACTCAACCATATATGAGAGAGGTTCAAGTGTAAATTCATTTTGAAGATGAAGAAACCAGGGTTTGAAGGAGTTGTATATGCCCAATGTTTCAAAGGAAGATCTGTTTCCATAACCTAAGATTTTAATTACTGAATTGTTGGCATATTGAGAATTGGCTGTGGTGGTAAAGACAGATGGCTTTATAATCCATGTGAGTTAATAGTAGAATGTATATACGAGAATTGCCACTCACTGACTCTCCAGTTGCACAACCTTCTAAGAAAATATTCCTTAAGATTCTAACCATATCCCAGTTTTCCCTGCTATTCATGTATCAAGACATCCTGAGCTACTTCTTACCTCTACTCCCTCCTATCCTCAGGGCTGATGGGGACATCCAGAAGCTGAAGTCTTTGCTAACTGTATCATATTTATTCATTCAACAAATATTGATTATGCAAGCACCATATGGCAGGCACTATGCTAAGTCCTAAGAAGACAGGAGTGAGCAAGGCAGACATATGGTGCTTGCTCTATCTAACCTTTTTCTTGGACTTCATGAAATCCATATATTTAAAATAAAGTCTCCTTTATTCTTGAACTTGTTTCAGTAGATTTTTGCTCCTTGTAGGTAAGGTTTGAATGTTTGTGTCCCCTCTAAAATTCATGTTGAAACTTCATCCTAAATGTAACAGTAATAAGAAGTGAAGCCTTTGGAGACAATTAGGCCACAAAAGCTCAGCCCTCATAAATGGAAATGATAACTTAAAAAAGAACTGGAGGGAACTAGTTAGCTCCTTTTTTCTCTTCCACCCCTTCTACCATATGAGGACACAGTGTTCAAATCCTCCAGAGGATGCAGCAATAAGGAGCCATCTTGGAAACAGAAACTAGATCCTTATCAGATACCGAACCTGCTGGCACCTTTATCTTGGACTTCGAGCCTGCAGAACTGTGAGAAAGAAATTTCTGTTGTTTATAAATTACATAATCCCAAGCATTTTTGCTATAGCAGGACAAACGAACTATGATACTTACAAATAAACATACTCCAAGGAAGACAGAGTGTTATTAGGGAATCAGCTACCAATCAAAAGAGAAAGCAGAATATTTGGAATTGATTAGCAGATGGCGGCAGACAAAAGGGCACTGAGACTTCCTTTTATTTCCCATGGTGAAAAGTCAGCAGTCTATGAAATGTGGCAGCCACTCTCATAATTAAGATATTATCTTAAGCAACTGTGAATATGTTTGCACTGAGCATGAAGCTTTGGAGAACTAGATTCTGCTGTCATTTATCAATTTAAAGAGACTGAAGAACATGAGACATTAGATCACTTTTAACAACATTGGGCAACTTACGAGAAAAATAAGGCGATTCTGGTCCTTCCTAGAAGGCCCAGCTCAGGAATCCAAGAAAACAGAGAACTTTAACGATGCTCAACTGCAGTAATCCCCTTCTGTAAGCAGCTGGATAGCTGAGTTGAAAATCAAGCGCATAAATTGATTTCAAGTTTCAGCTGCCTTCATAATCTCACCAAATTTCCTTGAGAAATGCAAGGGTATGGAGAGAAATCATAGAACTTTGATACTGCATTCTTCTCCAGAATGCTTTCCACTGAAGACCCATTGGCAGAGAAGATTAGCACTCTGCTCTGCTATACTCTATCCCCTATTGAACTTACCCTGTGACTAGGATCTAAGTACAACAAGGGCTCAAGGGTGAAAAACAATCGAAGAGTAGGGAAAAGGAATTATACCCAGAATGAAATGTAACAGTTTTCTTCGGAACCTCAGCAAAAACAAGGAAAATTATGTGAATATGCATTTTGCACGACATCTTCAAGAACGACTAAACATAATTTTGATTGACAACCTGAGAATTATAGGGCATCTTACTGGAAATATTTGATTTAATGCACCAACTAGTAGTTACTTTCAGTTTGCTTGGTTTGCTGCTACAGGTTTGGGTTCAGCCCTGGCTTAGTTATTTAAGGCCCCAAACTCACTTTGCACAATATAAACTTCAAAAGACTGCAAAAGAAAAATGATAGTGTGGATCTGTCACATATGCTTTCCCTATGTTTCTCATCAAAGTCCTAAGGACTCTCCACTCGTCTGCCGCCTCCCATTAGGAAAAGATTGGTAAAGGAATGCCTGAAGCTTTATGAGAGACTCTCATGGAGAGTGACTGAAGATGGATAATTAATTATATGGAATTAGAGAGGCAAGGACAGCTAAGGCTCGAGTACTGGAAAAAATAAAATGAAGAAGACACAGTAAGCCAATGGGCAGTTGTTTGGACCTGGTACCTGAGCTTTGGAGAGATCGCTTCATAAAGATTCTTTAGTTCAGGAGCCCTAGTGGCAAAAGCACTTCTATTAAGATTTCACTAAAATCTATTCTACTATTCACTAAAACATCTCACATGTGAGTCAGAAGAGAGGCAACTATTTATTTGCTGACATTTATTTGTGTAAATATATGCAAAGAGATGGAAATATTCAGACATTGCAGACTATTGGATATTGCTTTCAAGCTAAAACAAATTCTTCAGGGATGCAGAAAGTCATGTGACCTCTCAGTCAGAGTGGAAAGGTTAAGTGACAAATGCTTTCTGCCACTATTTTATTTCACAGTAGGCTCAGCAAGACCATAAATTCACTCTGAAATTGTTTTCCTAAATCCTGAGTTTAGGCACAATCTCCACACTGATTTCCTGACCTGTAGAATAAAGGTTATTATGGTAAATAAGATGAAATGGAAGGCTTTGGAGACCTTTATTCCCTTCCAAAATAGTAAGCCAAAGCCTAGATTAAGCCTAGACTATTAAAAAACTGAGAGAATACAGCAAATACACTCTATTACTTTCTTGTTTAAGTATCCAGTTTATTCTGTGCAGAAGATTCATGAATCCTGGAAGATAATGGATTTTGCTAAATTTAAAAAGATGAAATTGCTGCTGTATTTTCCTGTAACCAAATGTGCCCTGGGTTTGGTTTAATTTCTAATGCACCAATCGTTTGAATAATTTAGGGAACTACGCAGATAATTTAAAACTGAAAATATTTATAATTATAGATCATACATCAGTAGAAATAAGAAAACATATAAAGGCATATGAATAAAGAAATAATAATTGTGATGATTTAAAATAAATAAAATTTCCAAGACTATTTACAAATGATTTTACAAATATCGCATTTGACTTCATAAAAATACTGTGAGACAAGTATACCAGGAATTAATATTTCTAGTTTATTGATGGGCTCAGGAAGATCAAAAGAGTTGATTCATTCATTTCCCTTGAATTATCATGTAGATATGTAGATATATGTTGAAGCTCACAAATCATCTCTATCATAGATTATTCCAACAGTCTTCTTATTGGTCTCTGAGGTTCCTGAGAATTGCAGAGTTCCTTCTGAAAATACAGATCTAATCAAGGTCACACTCTTCTATTTAAAATCCATGATTTCCCATTTTATATACAGCCTCCAGCATGGTATTGTGCATAGAGTAAGGGCCCACATATATTTGCTAAATAAATAAATAGATTAGTGGTAATAAGTGGTGGAATTGGAAGAGAAATCTAGACTTCCTTATTCTGAATATACAAAGAGAAAGCATAGGAATTCCATACCCAGACACAGACTTAACATCTTAGTCCATGAAAGATATAATAGCCCAAGTTAACTCACACATTAAATTTACTTGGTTTGGTAGCCTGTCTGTAAGAATTACCTAAGAATAAGACTCTTGTTATATAATGGTACTCTAAGCAGTTCTTACCATCTCTAGAAAACAGCTGAGTTAATGAACTTATTTCTTGCAAAAGCATCAAGCTGAGAATTAGAAAATTATCAGTTTGGAATCATATCTTTCAGGATAGCTATGGAAGTTTCACAAACAACTCCTGTTCTTATAATTAAAGAGCATCTCCAAACCTAACTTATTCACAGACTACAGACAAAGGTTTAAGTGGTATGCAAAAGACCTTCAGAGATATGCTGGATATGCTGAATATGAATTAGTAGATATGCTAACTGCTGCTACTGATGATTATGAGGATAATGATAACAACAGGAGAAACTGCTAATTCTTCCATATTTGGTGCTTTCCCAGCCAATGAAATAAACCCTTTCATGCACTGTCTCATTAATCCTGATGCCCATCTCTATGATATTAGGTATTCCTATTTCATGAATGGAGCTGTGAGGGGTTAAATAATTTACACATGGTCACACTAAAAATGACTTGAATCCATTCTCTTGAGGTGATTCTAAAAGTCTACAATTCTCTCTTCTTTTTTAAGTCAGGGTTTCTGTCACCCAGTGGCACAATCATGGGCTCAAATTATGGGCTCCATCCTTCTTTCTTCTTACTTAGCCTCCCGAGTAGCGGGAGAGATGAGGACTCACTGTGTTGCCTAGGTTGGTCTTAAACTCCTGGGCTCAAGCAAACCTTCTGTCTAGGCCTTGCAAAGTGCTGGGATTATAGGCATGCATCACTGCACCCAGTCAAAACCTGCATTCTTAATGACTACACTAAACTAGCTGAATATCTCATGCTCTGGGTAGTGCATATAATTTCTCTATGCAATTGGGACCTAAGAAAATGGGAACCCAGGATTCGGAGTCAAATACTCAAGGTACATTCACATTTCATCTTGTCCAGAGTTTAATTTCTTTCAGGACCTATACAGTTATTCCAAGGATTCACAGACAAAAAGGGAAAATATCTCACACACACACCACTGGGTAAAAAGATGTAAGTGTTAATTATCTTGTCATTTGGGACTGCTTTTATACGCCTCTGTATAGTTACTTGAATTTTCTGTAGCATTTCTTTAAGATTTTTTTATAGACCACTGAGCATCTAAAGGAAAAGAAATGAGGGAGGTGGTATAGGAAAAGACATAGAATAGAATTCTTTCTTTTAAAGTAAAATAAATGTCCATGGAAAGTTATTTGACAGACAAATTACTGTCAATCAGGAATAAAACATTAAATTCTAAATCAATGAACCTTAGTAGATCCACAACATATGAAAAAAATTTTCAGTACTGATATTATGGTTATTAGTGGTACTGTCAAGCCTTTCAAATGTTAGCTTCAAGTTGATCTGATTCTGTTGTGGTGAGGTATAATAAGTTGGAAAGGTTATTACAAATACTGAATATAATAAGGAAAAGGGCTCTATGAAACCCCTTTTATATGGTTAACAAACTCTTTTATATTTCTACATTTTCATTAAATAATCTCTCCATCTCTTAACCTTAACTGAAAGCTGGCTCTGCACTAAGGATGCTGATTTCCCTATAGCTCTCTCAAGTAGAAGCTGTCATTCTCTTAAACAAAATGTACTTGAAAATCAGGTCATAAGATGGGCATTATTCTTATTCTTCGGTTCTTCTCCCAGATCATCATTATTCCTCTTCAATGTACATATATTTCAGCTTTACCCTACTTCATCCATTTATCTCTTATATCTATCAAAAATACAGTCCTGTAGTCAGTAATTGCCAATCATTCATCAGACTTTGCTACTTAACCAATGGTACTGGTTGACTGTCTACATCAAAGCCCTTTTCTTTATAGGAGCTTCTACTTTTTCCTCAAAACTCAGGAAAGGATGACTTCATTCTCAGTTTCAAGAACAATTTTGATTGGTATAGTCAATCATTAGGTTTTCATTATCCCATTAAATAAGTGGTTAAGACAGAGGTATACAAAATAATTTTGGATAATTAGATACAAGGAATCTAGTGCATGACTTCTAGAAACAGTTCAGTTGTAATTGGTTATTATCATATCTAGATGAAAGCCTTGGAAGTGTGCTTATTTCTGAATGGCGAGATTATGGTATTTGCTCTTTGTACTTCTCTTATTTTCTCCCAAATTTTCCACAATGAGGAGATATTACTTCTATACAGAAAGATTTTTTTAAAACCTTGCAAAAATATTCACTTGATTCTGCTACTGACCTTGAAGGACTAATAAGCAGAACACTAATATTTCCACTGAAAAAACACAATTGGAAAACTGGACAAGGCATCTAAAATAATGGTTACAGATATTACACAGTAGGTAATGTAGGATTATGATCCTGTAGAGACTATGGTTCTGAGAGAAGGTAAGCAATATGAACCTGCATAGAGACAGTTTTCCAGGCTGTGATACAAAGCAGGCAAAAAGGAGGGAATGCAAACAGAAAATGGATGTTTTACTGAGTTGAAAAGATAGAGCCTAGTGTCCAGGAGGCCAAGGCACTAGTATATACAGGGTTGAGTATCAAATTTATAAATTACATTCAATATAAATTTGTGAAGCTCTTACAGAGCTAGGCAAGCTTTGTGTTTCCACTAGCCAGAGTTGAAAGACCTCCAGGTGACAAGCAGAATTCAAAAAACACTGCTTTAGAATTGGTGTTAAATTAGACCTAGATAACAGGCTTCTATGTACCCACTAAATGCTTAAGACCAAGCC
Source organism: Carlito syrichta (assembly GCF_000164805.1). NCBI lineage: Eukaryota > Metazoa > Chordata > Mammalia > Primates > Tarsiidae > Carlito > Carlito syrichta. The sequence continues at coordinate 381,547 of NW_007252758.1, read as the reverse complement.
TCAAATAGATCCAATTCCAAATAACTTGCATATCAGAACAAAATCTAACACTATTTAGAAGAAAACAATAAAAAACAGCATCCCAAAACATAAAATTTACCCCAAAACATAAAATTTTAAATGTCAGGAATCCAGTGACTAGGAGTACAAAGAAACACATTATTCTGCCTATTCATTTCTGGTGAATCTTTTCTCCCCAACCTTTGGTAATTTCTTCCTATACTTGCACAAATTAGTACTCCACCAAATAGAGAGCATAGGTAGATATAAAAAAGCAGTACTTGGAATGAAAAATACACTGAAAAAGATAAACAGCAGATTAGATACTGCAAAAGGAAATTTCAAAGAACTTGAAGACACAGCAATAGAAAACATTCAAAATGAAGCACATAAAAAAGATTTAAAATAAAATAAAATAAACAGAGCTTCAATAACCTATGGGGCAATGCAAAGTGGTATAAAATACAAGTAAAGAGAATTTCAGAAGAAAGGGAGAGACAGAAAAGATAGTCAAGGCAGTAATGGGCAAAGACTTTTCAAATTTAATGAATATTATAAACTTATATATCCAAACTCATATCCAAATTTATATATCTTGAATTAACCTTAATTTGAATACGACAGAAAGGCACTGCATAATGAAATTGCTGAGAAGCAGTGATAAAACTCTTAAAAGTAGAGAAAAAGAGATATAATACGTACACAGATAAGAATAACAACAGACTTCTCATCAGAAACTATATCAGCAATAAGAGAATGGATATAAATCTTTAGAAAACAAAAAAACCGTCAACTTAAAAAAAAATGTGGTACATATATGTACATATACACAATGGAATATTTTGCAGCCATAAAGAAGGACAAATATATGGACTCTGCAGTAAATTGGATGGATTTGGAGTTGATCATACTCAGTGATTTATCGCAGAAACAAAGAACTGAGTCCCATATGTTCTCATTCATAAGGTGACCTTGAACAATTATAATGCTGTGGGAAGACAATTGGCAGTAGCAGAGAACTGTCAGGGGAAGGGGGTTGGGACTGGCAGTTGAAAGCTGCTAGGGGAGGGAGGGGCAGCCTCATCAACAAGGGTACCTACATGATCAGTGTTTGTATACCTGGCCCTGAATTGTACCCCACATCCTTATAATAATTAATTAATTAATTAAAAATAAATTTAAAAAAGAATTCTTTATACGGTGAAAATATTTTTCTAAGATGAAGGAAAGCTAAAAATCTTGTCAGAAGAAAAGGCTTAGAGAATTTAGCACAAGTAGAATTGCACTATATTTTAAAGGAAGCTCCTCAGCAGGAAAAGAAGATGCAATCACATGGAAATCTGAATCTAAACAGAGGTATGAAGAATGCTGAGAATAGTAAATAAGTGGATAAATACAGAGAATGTCAAAAAACATAAACACACTTTAAGAAAGGAAAGAACTATTAAAATTCTAGATGAATATAAGTCACACTTGACTTCTGCAATAACAAGAGTTGCTCAAATGGTTATCATCAGCATCCACACATTTCTGATTATGGAGAACTAAAAGTAATATATAGATAATGTCTCCTAAAATGTGCAAATATTTTCTGGCACCCCTGGTATATATTTTTAAATTACTTCTAGATATATTTAAAAAGATAAATGACTGTTTTAAAGTAAAGATACATTAATAATGTATTGTGAGCCGCATGCAGTGGCTCACACCTGCAATCCTAGCACTTTGGGAGGCAGAGGTGAGAGGATTGCCTAAGCCCAGGGGTTTAAGACCAACCTGGGCGCGAGACCTTGTCTCTACAATAAATCAAAAGGCTAGGGGGAAAGAATCGCCAGAAATGAATATGCAGAATAATTTGTGAGGCTCTTACAGGGCTTGGCATACTTTGTGTTTCCACTAGTCAGAGTCAAAAGATCTCTAGGTATCTAAAGTGTCAAGCAGAATTCAAAGGGCACTACTTTTGAATTGGTGTTAAATCAGACCTAGACGATAGGCTGCTATGGTATGGTAACGTGAACCTGTATTTCTAGCTACTTGGAAGATTGAGGTGGAAGGATCACCTGAGCCCAGCAGGTCAAGGCTGCAGTAGTCATGAGCGTGCCACTGCACTCCAGCCTGGGTGACACAGTGAGACTCAAATTCAAAAAGAAATTTAAAAAAGAATAATGTATTGTGAGGTTTATAGACTATATAGAAGTAATACATATGACAATAATAACACAAAGGACAAAAGACAGGGAAAGAAAACCTTACCACTGTAAGATTCTTGCACTAATGTAAAATGATATAATATTATTTTATTTATTTATTTATTTTTTTGAGTTGGAGTCTCACTCTGTCGCCCAGACTGGAGTGCAGTGGCCGCTCCCGGCCACCGCAGCCTCGACCTGCTGGGCTCAGCGATCCTTCCGCCTCAGCCTTCCAAGTAGCCGGAATTACAGGCATGCGCTACCACGACTGGCTGATTTTTTATTTTTTTATTTTGATTGTAGAGATGAGGTCTCGCTGCCCAGGCGGGTCTCGAACCCGTCGGCTCAGGCAATCCACTCACCTCAGCCTCCCAAAGGTGCGGGATTACAGGCTGAGCCACCGAGCCCAGCAATAATATTATTTTAAAGCATTCTGTGTTAAGAAAAAGAGGCATATTATAAATCCAGTAACAATGGTTAATAACAAATATAAAAATATCAAATATAAAAAAGAGTTATAGCTAATAAGTCATAGATCACTTTTATGTGGGGAAAAAAAAACTTAAGCTCACCTTAAGAAAAGTAGTGAAAGAGGAAAAACGGGGCAAAGTATGAGAGGAAAAATAGAAAATAGTAAGATGGACATTTGAACTCAGAGTTCCAGTAAGATGGAGACGGCATAGGTGAACTTATGAGATTCTCAGAAACGTGAGTTCCCAGAAAGACTCTTACTTTTATTCCCCTACTCCACAGCCCACCACCAGCCACGCTGGTCCGAGGCCTGGGACCTTCAGTCCCCCACAGAGCCGGATATTGCGGTCCCCTGCTGCGGCTATTCCACCATATGCAACTCTCACCTGCGTGGCAGTCTCGGGTCTCAGATCCCCCCCTGGCTACATCATCTCTCGCCCGGCATGCAGCACCAAGCCAGCGGTCACTCAGGGAGGCTCTGGGCGCCCACCCCTCAGAGACACCAGTCCCATTCCTGGCTGAAGTACCCTGTGAGGGGCCCAGGGCCACTCTCGCCGCTCGCGGCCTGCCCATTGGAGCTTTGGAGCTCTGGAGCTTTGGGGCCACCCCAGCTGAGGCACTCAGTGCGTGACCCCAAGCTTGGGGAAACAGACAAGTGGAGAGAAATGGATCTACGAAAGAGAATCTGCCTCTGCCATTCTCCAGGCAGAGATTTCCATTGCCTCGCCCAACTATCAACAACACCCACCTTGGTTCCTAAGGTAACGTCCCTAAACAGGAGACAAAGCTCCAACCCTATGCTGAATCAGAAAAAAGCAACTCCCAGGCAGCCAAACCCCAATCGCGAGTAAATCTATCTGCCCACAACAAAAAACAAAGGGGAGAGGTCGGAGATCAGAACTGAAGTGACGTTAGTCCAACCTCTTATTTTGACTCATGATTTTATCATTTTGACTGTTTTGATCACCTTTGTTGTTGCCTTCTGACTTACACTGTCTCATGATTTTATTGGTCTGTCTCTGTGTAGCTATCAGTATTCTTTAAGGAATCTTTCTTA
>NW_007252758.1:374442-377705 GCF_000164805.1 Carlito syrichta | reverse complement strand
AAAAGCAACCCCACCTTCCCTCAAAACAGAATTAAAGAAGGAGAGGGAAAGGGAGAGAGAGAGAAAAATCTACACAAATGAAGTAAAACCAAAAGAAGATTATGGATCTCTCCCAGACCCCTGGGAAGGGAGACACTGAGAAAACGGACTTTGGAATGCAAACAATAAAGAGCCCCCAGAATGAAGGGTCTCAAACTATAAACCTAGATATCAAGACATTAATGGAGAAATTAAAAAGGATTGAGGAGACACAAGAAGAAATTAGGAAGGAGCAGATATCTGAGATAACAGTAATAAAGAATACTGTGAATGAAATAAATGACAAACTGATAAGCATGGAAAGCAGAATTACCCAGGCAGAAGAAAGAATCTTAGATCTTGAGGACCAAAATATAGAACTAACCCAAACACTTAAAAACCAGAAAATAAGCTCAATAAGATGGAACAAAACCTTCAAGAGATGAGCGATTACTTCAAGAGAGCAAACCTAAGAGTAATTGGCCTTCCTGAGGCAGAAAGAGAGAGAGACTACACTGGAACAAACTTTCCATGAGATCATTCAAGAAAACTTCCCTTATCTAATCAGTGATGCAAAATTTCAAACACAAGAGATTCAGAGAACCCCTGCAAGACAACAAATGAGAAGACCAACTCCTAGACACATAATAATTCATCTAAACAAAGTAGGCATGAAAGAAACAAATCCTAAAGGCAGTGAGAGAAAAAGGTCAGATCACCGACCATGGAAGACCAATTAGAATAGCAGCAGATTTATCTATGGAAACCCTGCAAGCTAGGAGAGCTTGGAGCCCTATCTTCAAAGTCCTAAAAGATCAACAATTTCAACCAAGAATAAACTATCTGGCCAAGCTAAGCTTCATCAGCGAGGGAGAATTAAAATCTTTCCTTAAGAACTTATGCTGCCACCAAACTACCTCTATATGAAACACTTGAGAAAGTGCTAAACACAGAAGAAAAGAAAAAAGAACAACATTCTTCACAAGAGTACAGGAAAAAGAATAAAATATACCTGAGCCAACACCAAAACCAAAAGAAAACAAAAAAACCAAGTGGAAGAACAACAACTCTATAAGAACTCTATGATAGGGACGAACTCTCACATTTCAGTAATTAGCTTGAATGTGAATGGACTAAATGCACCACTGAAAAGACATAGAATGGCAAAATGGATAAAATATCACCAGGCAACAATATACTGCCTTCAAGAGACCCATCTCACTAGAAATGACATACACAGACTCAAAGTAAGAGGATGGGAAACAAATTTTCAGGCGAATGGAACACACAAAAAAAGGAGGAGTTGCGATCTTAATTTCAGACAAAATACCCTTCAAGCTATTAAAAATCAAAAAAGATACAGAAGGCCACTACATAATGATAAAAGGCTCAATCCATCTACAAGAAATATCTATCCTAAACATATATGCACCCAACATAGTTGCACCAACTTTCATAAAGCTACTTCTAGGAAAACTAAAGAAAGATACTGACTCTAACACCATCATAACGGGGGACGTTAATACCCCACTCACAACCCTAGACAGATCATCAGGACAAAAAATCAGCAAGGAGATCTGGAAACTCAATGTGACTCTGGAACAAATGGACTTAATTGATACCTACAGAACACTCCATCCAAAGACCACAGAATATACATTCTACTCATCACCACATGGAACGTATTCTAAGATCGACCACATAATTGGCCATAAATCAAGCATAAGCAAATTTAAAAGGACCGAAATTCTACCATGCACCTTCTCGGACCACAGTGGAATAAAAATAAACATTAACACCAACAAAGTCCCCGCAAAACCCACAAAGACATGGACACTAAACAGCATGATGCTAAACAACTCCTGGGTCAATGATGAAATGAAAACAGAGATCAAAAGATACCTGGAAAAAAATGAAAATGAAGAAACATCTAGCCAAAATCTCTGGGACACCTTCAAAGCTGTAGTAAGAGGGGAATTTATATCCCTGCAAACACACATGAAGAAAATGGAAGGAATACAAATTAACAGCCTAATAAGTCACCTAAGGAAGCTGGAAAAGCAAGATGACAAAAACCCTAATTTCAGCAGAAGAATCCAGATCACCAAAATAAAAGCCCAAATTCAGGACCTAGAAGACAAAAAGATAATAGTATAAATCAATGAAACAAAAAGCTGGTTCTTCGAAAGGATAAACAAGGTTGATGGTCCCCTAGCTAGACTGATCAAGAAACAAAAGAGAAAAAACCCAAATAAGCACAATCAGAAACACAAAAGATGAAGTCACATCTGACCTTGAAGAAATACAAAAGATCATTAGAGACTACTATGTACACTTGTATGGAAACAAACTTGAAAACCTTAAAGAAATGGAGGACTTTCTGCCGTCACACAACCTACCTAGGTTGGAACAAGAAGAAATTGAGACCCTAAATAGGCCAATAACAATCAAGGAAATGGACTACATAATAAGAAAACTACCTACAATAAAAAGCCCTGGTCCAGATGGCTTTCCAGCAGAATTCTACAAGACATTTAAGGAGGAGCTGATACCAATCCTACTGAAGGTATTCCAGGCGATTGAAAAAGATGGAACTCTCCCCAGATCATTTTATGAAGCCAACATCACATTGATACCCAAGCCAGGTAAAGATCCAACAAAGAAAGATAACTACAGGCCAATATCTTTGATGATAGATGCTAAAATTCTCAACAAGATCCTACAAATGGGATTCAACAATATATCTCAAAAATCATCCATCATGACCAAGTAGGCTTCATACCTGGGATGCAAGGCTGATTCAACATTCGTAAAACCATAAATGTAATTAAATACATCAACAGATGTCAAAACAAAAACCACATGATTATATCATTAGATGCAGAAAAAGCTTTTGATAAAATCCAGCACCCCTTCTTGATAAAAACCCTTGAACATATAGGCATACGGGAACATACCTCAAAATAGTAAAAGCCATCTACGAGAAACCCACAGCCAGCATATTCCTAAACAGACAAAAATTGGAACCATTTCCCCTGAAAACTGGAACAAGACAAGGATGCCCACTCTCACCCTTCCTGTTCAACATAGTATTGGAAGTCCTGACTTGAGCAATCAGAGAAGAAAAGGCAATGAGGAGTATCCAAATAGGAAAAGAGGAAGTCAAGTTATCTCTCTTTGCAGACGATATGATTGTGTACCTTGAAAACCCAAGAGAATCTGTCAAAAACCTCCTTACACTGATA
>NW_007252758.1:364520-373996 GCF_000164805.1 Carlito syrichta | reverse complement strand
GCAGGAGAACCTATTCAGTAAATGGTGCTGGGAAAACTGGCTGACCACATGCAGAAGATTGAAACAGGACCCCTATCTGTCCCCATACACAAAAATTAACTCCGAAAGGATCAGAGACCTAAATGTAAAACCTCAAACCATAAGAACCTTAGAAAATGAAGGATATACCCTCATGGAAATCAGAACTGGCATCCAATTCCTGAACAAAACCCGAAACCCACAGATCATAAGAGAGAAGTTAGACAAGTGGGACCTTATTAAACTGACAAGCTTCTGCAAAGTGAAAGAAACCATCAAGATAGCAGGGAGACAGCCTACAGACTGAAAAAGTATTTGCTAACACCAGGTCTGACAAAGGCTTAACATCCTGGATCTACGAGGAACCCAAACATGCTGAAAAGAAAAAATCAAACAACCCCATTATAAAGTGGGCAAAAGATATGAACAGACACTTCTCAAAGGAAGACATCTGAGCAGCCAACAGACACATGAAGAAATGTTCAACCTTAATAATCATCAGGGAGATGCAAATCAAAACCACACTGAGATACCACCTAACTCCAGTCAGAATGGCAATTATCAACAACTCAAAAAATAACAGCTGCTGGAGAGAATGTGACAAAAAGGGAACACTTCTACACTGTTGGTCGGAGAGTAAACTAGTGCAACCTCTGTGGAAAGCAGTGTGGCAATTCCTAAAAGCTCTAAATATCAACCTCCCATATGACTCCGCAATCCCCCTACTGGGAATATATCCTGAAGAACTCAAATCACTCTATAAAAAAGATACCTGCACATGTATGTTTATTGCAGCATTGTTCACAATAGCAAGAACCTGGAAGTAACCATGCTGCCCATCAGGAGAGGACTGGATTAAAAAAATGTGGTCCATATACACGATGGAATATTATGCAGCCATAAAAAAGAACAAAATCATGAATTTCACAGCAACCTGGAGGGATCTAGAGTCTATAATACTGAGTGACCTCTCACAGAAACAAAGATCCGAGTATCACATGTTCTCACTCATAGTGGACCTTGAACATCCAATGTAATACAATAAGAAAATGACTGATAGCAGTGGGAAACTATGGGGCGGGGAGGGGATTAATAGTAGTAAATATCTGTCTGGGGATGGGGAAACACCTCTTATCAACAAGGGTGCCTGAATGAAACATACTTGTATACCTAACCCTTAACTGTACCCCACAATATCATAATAAAAAATATTGATTACAAAAAAAAGAAAATAGCAAAATGGTATATTCAAACACAACTTTAGTGAAAATTACATGCAATATAAATGGCCTAACCAATGCAATTAAAAGTGAAAGACTGTCATACTGAATAAAAAAGCAAGACCTGACCTTAATCTGTGTTCAACTTTAAATTATATTAAAATAAGCTAAAATAAAAGAATGGAAAATAATATACTAATGAAACATAAACTACAAGAAATTTGGGTGGGACTATATTAATATCACACAAAGTAGATTTTCCAAAGAAGGAATATTATAAGGAATAAAGATGGTCATTTCATAAAAATAAAGGCATCAATGTATCACGAGGACTAAGTATTATACAGCAAATAACAGAGGTTCAAAATACATGAACCTGATAGAAAAGAAATGGATAGAACTGTAATATATGAATATAACTGAATATAAATACTCTTTTCAGTAATTGATAAAATAAGTACAAAGGGAATCCATAAAAATATAGAAGACTTGAATAACATTATCAATCAGCTTTACCCACTTGTTACTATAGACTACTCAACACAGTAATAGCAAAACACACATTCTTTCCAAGTGTACATGGAACACTTAACAAACTAGACCATATACTGGACAATAAAACACATGAAAGGCGTGACCCCGAGAAACTTAGAAAAGATTTAATTCACATTTTGCCTCAGCATAACCATTTTTACTTAGACTGACATACTTTGAATCTAGCATAGGTTAGACATAGACAGATAAATTTCCAATAGACAGGTTTTAGGAAGCGTTCAGACATTTTACTGCAGGCCAAACTGGCAGCTTACTCACCCTCCAAGCAAATCTCCATCAGATACAAGACAAGAACAGCCTAACCATTCAATTCATGTTTTAGCATAATAATCTCTAAGAAATTTTCAGGCTCCTTAGCATACTGAAGTCATGAAAATGATAATAAGACTACATTTTTGTTAAAGAGTCTGTGGACTGAAAACATCTGACAGGTCTTTTACAAAAAAAGCCCCTCCCCTTGTCTCCTCCCATTTAGCCTACCACCATGGCAGCAATCATGTGGCTAACCCACCCATCTGCCAACTGTACATCACCTGACATCTTGAGGATGTGGAGCAGACTACCACTCAATCACCTTAATGACCTTCCCTCATCAAAGGGAAGGATTAAAAGGATTCAACCACCAGCAACCATTCACCATTGCTGTGCATCTCGGCCACTGTCTTGCTAAGTTATGGTGTGGCCATGTCCTTCCTCCCTCTTTTCCCCTCCTTTCTAATTTAGCTTTAAATGAACTATATTTTCCCATCTAACTTCTTTGCAATTCTTTGCATCTGTCATGCAGCATCAGATCGCATACCACACACCGATACACCCAGCAGGCCTGACCTAATATTCTGGAGCCGCCCGCCATGGAGAGTATTACTCTAAGGTTTTTGGAGGTCCCACTGAGATAGTGACCTAACAACATGTCTCAATAAATATAACAAAACTGGAATTATGTAAGGCATGCTCTCTCAAAATAAAAGTAAATTAGAAAAAGTCTATAATAGAAGTGTATCTACAACATTTTCTAAATATTTAAGAAGTAAACAGCAAGAGTAATTTGAAAATATCAAACTGAATGAAAAATAAAAGTATGACATCAAAATTTGTATACAGCAGCTGAAGCAATACTTAGAAGATATTTTTTTATTTCTTTTTATTTTTTAATTTGGAGTTTCACTCTGTCGCCCAGGTTGGAGTGCAGTAGAACAATCACAGCTCACTACAGCCTTGACCCCTGGACTTAGGAGATCCATCTATTTTAGCCTCCTGATTGGCTGACACTACAGGTGCACACCGCCACATCCAGTTAAGTTTTTTTAAATGTTGGTGAGACATATTGAGCTATGTAGCCCAGGCTCATCTAGAACTTCTGGTTTCAAACAATCCTCACGTCTCAGCCTCTCAAAGTGTTGGGGTTCCAGGCATGAACCACAGGGCCCAATCAGAACTTAGAAGACACTTTATAAGATTAAAATGCTTGGATTAGAAAAATTAGAAACCTCAAATAAATTACCTAAGTTTCTGCCTAAAGAAACAAAAACAAAAAAAAAGAAGAGCAAATAAACAAAAAATAAATAGAAGAAAGAAAATAATAAAGATAAAAATGGAAATGAGACATCTGGAAATTAGTTATCTTTCTGTTGACATAGTCTCACGCCTTCTCTCCACATGAGACTCTCTGGGCTTCCTCACAGCATGAAGCATGAAGCCTCAGGGTAGCTGGGCTTCTCACACAGGAGCTAACCAAGGAGATGGAGTCTATATAATCCTTTAAGACCCAGCCTTAGAAGTTACAAAGGACAACATATGACATATTCTATTGGTAACAATCAACTCACAAGCTTGTCCAGATTCAATAGGAGAGAAGTTAGACGTAATCTCTTAATGAGATAGTGTCATGGTTCAGGAAAAAATGTAATAATAGGGATACTGATGTAGATATCTTTGAGCAACTGTAATATAGCATTCCACACTATATGGATCTGGGCTGACATATGGTATCATTTTTTTCACTAACTTGAAAAACTACCTTTTACATTTGTTGTGGTACAGATCTTCTGGTGACAAATTCTCTCAACTTCTTTTATGTGAAAGTGTCTTTATTTTACTTTTATGCTTGAAGGACATTTATAAGTTACAGAATTTTAGGTGTTGTTTTTCTTTCAGGACTTTAAAGATGTCATTCTACTGCACTACCGCATTCTGGTTTGCACTATTTCTGACAGAAAAGTTAGCAGTGGCTCTTACTGTTCTTAATTATATAATATGGCTTTTCTTCTTTGGCTGCTTTAAGTTTTTTTTATTGTTGTATATTTAGCAATTTGAATACAATGTGGCTTTCTTTGTGCTATTCTGCTAAAGTTTATTGAGCTTTGTGAATCAATGGGTTAATACTTTTTTCTCAAACCTAGAAAAACATTCAGCAAAAGTCATGCATTTTGTCCACCTTACCTTTTAAATTACTGAATATGTAAAATTAAATGTTCTAAAGCTCTTGTCTGAAATCTCTAACATATATATCATCAGTACTTCTCTTTCTATTGCCTATTTTTTCTCCTGCTATCGGTCACATTTGCCTTCTTCTCTACATGCCAAATTGTAGCTTTACACTGTAACATCGTGGATGCTATGTGATTGGGAGTGTGGAATTTTTAAAAAATTTTTTATTATAAAGATGTGGGGTACAATTCAGGGTTAGGTATACAAACATTGATCATGCAGGTACCCCTGTTGATGAGGTATGCCCCTCCCTTCCCTAGCAGATTCCCTCAACACCCAATCCCACCCCCACCCCCACTGACAGTTTCCCATTACTGCCAATTAACTTCTTAAAGCATTATAATTGTTCAAGGTCCTCTTATGAGTGAGAATATATGGAATTCTGTTCTTTGTTTCTGTGATAAATCACTGGGTATGATCAACTCCAAATCCATCCAGGTTGAGGCAAAGTCCATATATTTGCCCTTCTTTATGGCTGCATAATATTTCATTGTGAATATGTACCACAGTTTTTTAAAATCCAGTCCAGCTTCAATGGGCAACATGGTTGGTTCCATGTTTTTGCTATTGTGAATAGAGCTGCAACAAACATACATGTGAATGTATCTTCTTTGTAGAGTAGTTTGAGTTCCTCTGGGTATATTCCCAATAGGGGAATTGCTGGGTCACATGGAAGGTCGATTTCTAGTTCTTTCAGAAATCTCCAGACTGTTTTCCAGAGAGGTTGTACAAGTTTGCATTCTCACCAGCAGTATAGAAATGTTCCTTTTTCTCCACATCCTCACCAGTATCTGTTGTTTGTTTTATTAATGATGGCCATTCTTAAAGGGGTTAGGCAGTATCTCAATGTGGTTTTGATTTGCATTTCTCTGATGATGAGTGAGGCTGAGCACTTTTTCTTGGGTCTGTTGGCTGCCCATATATCTTCTTTTGAGAAGTGTCTATTCATGTCTTTTGCCCACATTTTAAAGTGGCTGTCTTTTCCCCTTTGGTGCGTTTGAGTTCCTTGTAGATCCTAGATGTTAGGCCTTTGTCAAATATACAGTTGGTAAATATTTTTTCCCTTTCTGTGGGCTGTCTCCCTACTCTCTTGATGGTTTCTTTTGCTTTGCAGAAGCTCATCAATTAGATGAGGTCCCACTTGTCTATCTTATTTCTTAAGGTATTGCCCTTTAGGGTTCTGAATAGGAATTGGTTCCCAGTTCCAATTTCCATAAGGGTGTCTCCTGAATTTCCTAAGATTCTTATAGTTTGAGGTTTTATGTTTAGGTCTTTGATCCATTTAGAGTTGATTTTTGTGTGTGGTGACAGGTAGGAGTCCTGTTTCAATCTTCTGCATGTGGTCAGCCAGTTTTCCCAGTACCATTTACTGAATAGGTTTTCCTCTCCCCAGTAGTTGTTGTTGGAGATTTTGTCAAAGATGAGTTGGTTGAGGAATTGAAACTTTGCTTCCGGAATCTCTATCATGTTCCATTGGTCTATGTGCCTGTTTTTGTATCAATACCAGGCTGTTTTGGTTACTGTAGCCTTATAGCAGAATTTGAAGTCTGGAAGTGTGATACCTCCTGTTTTGTTTCTCTTGCTAAGGATTGTTTTGGCTATTCCTGGTCATTTATGTTTCCATATAAATTTCTGTATTGTCATTTTCAGATCTGAGAAGAATGATGCTGGTAACTTAATGGGTACTGCGTTGAATCTGTAGATTGCCTTTGGCAGGATGGACATCTTAACAATGTGGATTCTTCCTATCCATGAGCATGGAATATTTTTCCATTTGTTTGTGTCTTCTTGGATTTCTTTGAGCAGTGTTTTGCAATTCTCATTGTAAAGGTCTTTCACTTCTCTGGTTAGGAAGATGCCGAGGTATTTCATTTTTTGGGGTGGCTATTGTGAATGGGATTGTGCTTTTTATTTGGATCTCTGCCTGCTTGCTGTTGGTATATAGGAGTGCAACTGACTTTTTCACGTTTATTTTGTACCCTGACCACATTTTCCTGCTTCTCTACATGCCAAATTGTAGCTTTTCACTGTAACATTGTGGATGCTATGTAATTGGGAGTGTGGAATTTTTTTTTAAATCTTCCTCTTCCTTCAAGGACTGTTGAGTTTTTAGAAGGCATTTCTTTATTGGTAGAGCAGCTTTAGTTTGTCAAGTCTTGTTATTAGTCTTTGTTAGGATGAGACAAGAGTAGCTCTTGGGATTAACATACAGAATATGTAAGAAACTCCAAAAACTAAACATCAAGAAAATAAATAATTCAATTTAAAAATGGACAAAAGACCTGGACAGCATTTCTCAAAAGAAAATATGCAAATAGCTAACAGAAATATGAACAAATACTCAAAATCACTAATCATTAGGTAAATGCAAATTAAAACCACAATGAGATATAATCTCACACTTTTAGGATGTATACTATCAAAAAGACAACAGATAAATGTTAGAAGGAATGTAAAAAACAGGAAACCTCATGCACATTGGTGGGAATGTAAATTAGTATAGCCATTAAAAAAAAACCTGGCCATTCTCTAAGTAGTTCCCAAGTACAGAACTATCATATGATTCAGCAGTCCCGCTAGTGTGTATATATCCAGAGAAAATGAAATCAGTATTTCAAAAAGATATCTGTACTTCACATTCACTGCAGTATTATTCACCATAGTCAAGATAGAAAAACAAGTAAGTGTCCATCAATGGATGAATGAATTAAAAAATGTGGTATATATAAACAATAAAATACAGCATATTATTCAGTCATAAAAAAAGGAAAATCCTGTCATTTGTCAGAACATAAATGAACCTAAAGGACATTATATTAAGTCAAAAAAGCCAAGCACAGAAAGATAAATACTGTATAATCTCACTTATATGTGAAATGTACAAAAGTTGAACTCAGAAGTAGTGAGTAGAATGGTACTTGCTACTTGGGGTTTGGGGTGGGGTTGAAAAGAGGTTGACGCAAGTATTCAAAATTTCAGTTAGATAGGAGGAATAAGTTGAAAAGATCTGTTATACAAAATGGAGACTTTAGTTAATAACAATGTATTGAATTCTTGAAAATCACTAAGAAAGGAGATTTTAAGTGTTTTCATCACAAACAATGATGAGCATATGAAGTAATACATACATTAATTAGCTTAACTTAGCCATTCCACAATGTACATTATTTCAAAACAACATACTGTATAAGATAAATATATCAAATTAAGGGGGAAAAAAGAGTAGCTTTTACTCTAGAGCTTGAGTAATTTTTTTTTTTTTTTCTTTTTTTGAGTTGGAGTCTCACTCACGGCCACCCAACATGGACCTACTGGGATCTGGCAATCCTTCCGCTTCAGCCTTCCAAGTAGCTGGAACTACAGGCATGCACTACTACACCCAGCTAATTTTTTATTTATGGTAGAGACGAGGTCTCGTTAAGTTATCCAGGTTGGTCTCAAAACTGTGGGCTCAAGCAATCCACTTACCTCAGCCTCCCAGTGCTGGGATTACAGGCTGAGCCACTGAGCCCAGCCAAGTGATGCTCTTAAAAGATCTAATGTTCTGGGGTCTTACTGAATGTTTAGTCCCTGCACTCACTGGAGAATTCCATTGTTTCCTTGTACTCAGTGATTTTTAGCAACCCTGTTCATCTCACAGACTTCCAGTGGCTGTTCTTTGCCAAGCCCCACAGAGTTTTACCCCAAATACAGCAACTCAATTTTTGACCAAAGGCTCAAGGACTCCCGATTGCCAACTTTGAGAGATACTTCTCTGAATAGCTTCCTACTCTCCAATACTTTGCCCCACAATCTCAGCTGTCTCACCAGCCCTATACGCTAATTTCTCTCTCTTTCTCTCCCTCTCTCTCTCTACTCTCATGTGAAAACGTTTCTTTTTGTTTAGGTTCTACTTTTCCTGTGATGCTGCTTAGACAGTATCCCCAGAGAGACAACCAGGGAGATTCCAAGTGTACATTTATGTGTTCCCTTCTCTGAAGGACCACAGCCTTGTTCTGTCTGCTGTCCAATGTATAAAAAAGGTTGCTCAATTAACAGTTGTTTACAGCAAAAGGGTAACTTTGATACCTTTTACTCCATGATAGCTATAACTGGAAGTCACTATTAAAACTTTAAAATTTAAAACAGCATAGAAAAAAAAAATAGTTTCCAATTAACCAAAACTCAACCAAGGGAATTTAATAAGTAGTTAAAATAAAAAAGTAGGCAGGAATGTCAGTATACTGATGTGATTTTCCATGACTTTTTCTTAGAATCAGAAAAAAATGTCAAGAGTCATGTCATTTTTTATTCATTATCATTTTTCACTGATAGGACAGTGAACACAAAACATCTTTATTTCTTCCTAACCAAAGTCTAATTTTGTGTTCAACCCTTAGTGCCTGATTTATGATAAATCAACTATACCAATAATGATGTTCCTCCTTCACTTTGCCAGATACTCAATGTCCTAGTCTCTCTTGATCAAAACACATGGCTGTGTTTTGATCAATGAGATATCAAAAAAGTTTGCTAGAGAGTGCCCTAAAATGGCTTTTAAAAAAATAATAATAATAAATGGAATAGAGGAGGCTGGCCCCTTTCCTATTTTAAATGTGTGTCTCTTCTAACTACAGTACACATGCGAATGAAAAGTTCATACCCTAATTATAGCAAAGGAGAAAAAAACAAAAGATCTTGTGGGTACATAATGACATCACTGAGCAATTAAACCATTACAGCCACTGACTGCCTCTGAGAAAAAAATAAAACCGGCCAGGCACAGTGGCTCAGTCTGTAATCCCAGCACTTTGGGAGACCGAGGTGAGAGGACTGCCTGAGCCCGGGGTTTGGGACCAGTCTGGGCAACTTGGTGAGACCTCATCTCTACAATAAATCCCGGAAATCTAGCCAGGCATGGTGGCATGTGTTTATAGTTCCAGCTACTTAGAAGGCTGAGGTGGAAGGATCGCTTAAGCCCAGCAGGTCGAGGTTGCAGTGGTTGTGAGCATTCCACTGTACTCCATCCTGGGCAACAAGAGTGAGACTCCAACTCAAAAAAATAAAAAATAAAATAAAGTACCTATTTGTTTAAACCACTCAGTCTAACATTTTCTGTTTCCCTAATAGAAAGAATTTCTGATTAATTAATGCACATATCATTTGTTCTTTAGACTAAGAAGAGTTTGCAGATTAGATGTAGATAGTTTTTTTTTT
>NW_007252758.1:319348-364500 GCF_000164805.1 Carlito syrichta | reverse complement strand
AGCAGTTTTTTTTTTTTTCATTAATCAGTATTTTTTATTATGGTTTTGTGGGGTACAGTTAAGGGTTAGGTGTACAATGACGTTTCATTCAGGCACCCTGTTGATAAGAAGTGTTTTCCCATCCCCCGACAGATATTTGCTACTGTTAATCCCATCCCCCTCCCCCCCATAGTTTCCCAGTACCATCAGTCATTTTCTTATAGTATTGCATTGGATGTTCAAGGTCCATTATATGAGTGAGAACATGTGATATTCGGATTTTTGTTTTTGTGAGAGGTCACTCAGTATTATAGACTCTAGTTCCATCCAGGTTGCAGCGAAATTCATGATTTTGTTCTTTTTTATGGCTGCGTAGTATTCCATCGTGTATATGTACCACGTTTTTTTAATCCAGTCCTCTTTTGATGGGCAGCATGGTTGTTTCCAGGTTCTTGCTATTGTGAACAACGCTGCGATAAACATACGTGTGCAGGTATCTTTTTTATAGAGTGATTTGTGTTCTTCAGGGTATATTCCCAGTAGGGGGATTGCAGGGTCATATGGAAGGTCAATTTTTAGAGCTTTTAGGAATCGCCACACTGCTTTCCACAGAGGTTGCACTAGTTTACACTCCCACCAACAGTGTAGAAGTGTTCCCTTTTCACCACACCCTCTCCAGCAGCTGTTATTTTTTGAGTTGTTGATAATTGCCATTCTGACTGGAGTTAGGTGGTATCTCAGTGTGGTTTTGATTTGCATCTCCCTAATGATTAGTGAGGTAGGACCCCTATCTATCCCCATGCACAAAGGTTAACTCCAAATGTAGATAGTTTTAAAATAGAATATTAAAAGACAGTGGTTGGGAACTGCAATTTTTTGAAGTCTTTGAAACAATCAGGTTTGCTTTGGTATCTATTAAATGCAACCTTGCCTTATATCTCCCTTTAGATTACAAACTTCCTTGTGGCCAGGGACCTTCTCTGTTCTAAACATGGGCCTAAGCACTTTGGGTGCTCAAGTAAGCCTGTTGATACTCTGTTTTTACATACCCTATAAGTTACCTCTGTCATCTAAATATTATGTGACTCCATCAGGAACAAGGACCCTTCAGACCTAAAACTACATTTTTCGTTGAAGTAAGTATGCAAGGAAGACAAAAAAGAAAAGAAATGGTCACTCTCTTACGTTCACATTCTCTGACATCCAAGTTGAACTGCTGTAATGCTCCCAAGGTGAGCTGCCTTACTTCAGCTTCCAGCAAAAGTTGCATCAAGGATGTAGACAAATGCTTGCAAGCTGACATACATGCTGTCTGGGCCACCTTTCCCTGAAACACAAAAATTAAAATGATAATATTAATGGATTAAAATAAAATTCCAACCGAAAATTAAAATCACTTCTTTTCCAATTGGGCTTTGAATGGAAAAATTATAAATAAATAATGCCACAATAAATGTTTAAATATACATCTTTTGATATACTCTGAACAATTTCTTTAGGATTACTTTTCGAACCTACTAGGATGAAAGGTATCACAATACTGTGGATCACAATACACATGCTTATATATGAAGGGAGACATAGGAAGAAGTCAGACTCCCAACTACCTAACTATAATTTCTCTGCTTATAGTATTTTCTAGTTTTGTCCCCAGATATCTCTGAGAATATCACTTCATTGCATAATCACTAGCAGTGAGTACCAGTATAAGTTTTTCTACTAAAGAGGTATATTATGTTTTTTATGTTTTTGATTACCCTGTGCAATTGAATATTTTCTAAATATGTATTTATTTTGCTAAAATCTTATCTGCCACTTAAAAATAACAATAACAAACAATGACATATTAATATACATAGTATAAATGTTCTGCCTCTATATGGTTCTCTTTGTACTTACTTATGATCTGTACTCTGGATGATTTAAGATAACAATGAGAATACTTAAGTTAGGGAGTAATTTAGAGGTCAAGCAAGAAAGAGGCAATGGGGGCAAAAAGAATCCTAAAGAGAAAAGTCAAATTATAAAAGAATTCCATATTAAATAACTTGCTTTCAATTAAACCCACTGGAGACCTCAGACAGGTAACTCCAAAGAGCAACAGGAATCAACATATTATCAGGCTGTGCCAAGTATGAACTCTCAGAGGGGGCAGATGAAAGGTGTGAGACTCTCTATGGCTTTTGAAAAATGAGAGTGGGAAAGAAGTGAATGGATGACATAAGACTAAATCAGATGCCCAGAGAAGCACAGATCTGAAACCAGCAAAAGGGAAAGAAACTATCACCTCTTGGGCATTACTATAAACCAGATGTGTTACACTTAGGTACCTGACAACTTACAACATTTCATTTAATCCTCACTATCACTCGAATAAGTTAGTACTATCCTTTTCTTGTAGATAAAGAAACTAAGACTCGATGAGCTTAAGATATTTAGACAAATTCATATGGTTATTTGGTACTTCTACTCAATCTCAAATCTGTGTTTTTCCAATAAACCATCACCTAAAAAGAAGTGATGCATTATTATACTGCAGCAGTGTATTATGCTGAAACAGTTTGGTAAAAACGGTTCCAGAGAATAACAGGGGGCTAACAATTACCCAAGAGATAATTTAGGCCCAAACAGGTAAGCTGGTGGTAGTTTAGGAACTAACTCTTCAAATATGGAGTATTTGCTAGGGTATACTTTTAAACTTGGGGCCTAATATCCTTATCTATGCCAAGAAAAACACTTAAAGGATGCTCTAAGCTGATTATGGACATGATGAAAAAAATCAGAGCTAAAAGCCCAACAAAGCTAGAGGCTGAGAAAAAAGCATTTGAAAGATTTCCTTCAGTGGCCAAAATGAATTGCCAAGGAGAACCAAAACTGATCTAGTAAAATAAAAATAAGATAGCTCAGATTCAGAAAGTCCCAAGTTTGAATTTTTATCTCTGTCATCTATTAACTGGATGATTTGACACTGCTGATTTGTCTTCACCTCAGAACATTAAATAGCAAATTAACATTAACATGAAACATAGACTTGATTTCCAAGTCTATATCAATATATATTAATAGAGACAAACAGATGTGTTATGCTACTCTGACATATTGGGTTATTTAATTACCCTTCAATCACTTTTCATTCTACTTCTCCTACAGCTAATTCTTTATTTCCAAACAAAGACATAACTGCAGAAATGTATGCATTCATTGTTAAATATTTTTCTAATTCCACAAAGTATTTGGAGTTTTTCAACAACAAGAGTGTGAATGGAGTGAATGAATGACATAATAGTAACTCACAGTCTACTTTCCACTTTTCTCTTATTCATTTCTGATTTCCATTGCAATGCTATGTGTAGGCTTTCTAAGAAAGGACAAACACAGACTGAGGAAATAACAACCAATCACCAAGCAATAAAAACTGGTAGTTGCACCCTTTGTATTAAATCTTCATATGAGACAGACTCTAGGAGTTTACAGCCAAAATCTATAGGATAAGATAAGAATTCAGAACATAAGGAAATGTAAACTGAACAAATTTCCTATAAAACAGACTTTGAATATCTCTAGGAACAGTTTCAAACTGGTCACAATCATACACAGGCTATACCGTACAAAGCTATGTAAGTACCAGGGAACCAAAACTGCATAAGAATAATGATGCAACGTCAGACAAGAAGAAAAACAAGCTAAGCATTATCATCATATTTTGAACATATGAAGAACCTGTAATGCAGGTAGATTTGGGACACAAGGTCTTACAACTAGCTGTCAAGGCAACATAACTCTGCCTCTCAGTGTATTTATAATATTTATATACCCTAAGAGAGTCAATAAATATCAACCACACGAACTGAAAGTCAACAACTAAAGCACTTAAATGGTTCACACTGTTTCTCAATCCAGTTTCAAAATCTTTTTGTAAGTTTCGAGAAGGGCAGAAGAATAAACTGATGAGAAAATTCAAAGTCGAGCTATTATCATAGTGAGAACATTACAAGGCGTGAGTTAAGACTCACAAAAATTATTATTTGGTTTTTACCATGTAGTTCGTTGGTAACCAAATCGACTCACTTCCTTCAAAGTATACTCCAGATCATATTCCCTCATTTTAATCACCCCTTTTACATTCTACTCTCTCACCATTACTGTTCTGCATATTTAACTTATACCATGACACTTTGCACCAGACGATACAATGCACTGTAATTTTATGTATGTATATTACATTTAAAAGTACATGGTTTGCCCTTGAAAAAAACAAAAATGGAAAAATAACATACCAGAACTTACAGAATGCACAAAAAGCAATTTTAAGAGAAAGTTTATAGCAATAAGTGCCTACATCAAAAACAGAGAACATCACAAATAACCTTACATTGCACCTCAAGGAACTAGAAAAAGAATAATAAACTAAGTCCAAAGTGGGAATAAGTGAAACATAATCAGAGAAGAAATAAATAATATAAAGACTAGAAAACAGGTCAGGAGTGGTGGCTCACATCTGCAATCCAAGCACTTTAGGAAATCAAGGCAGGAGGATTGCTTTAAACCTGGAGCTTAAGGTGACCCTGGGAAACATAGTGAAACTCTGTCTCTACTAATAGCAAAAAATTACCTGGGCATGATGGCAAATGCTTATAGTCCCAGGACTTGGGAGGCTGAGTCAGGAGGATTACATAAGTTCAAGGATAAAGTGAGCTATGATCGTGACACTGAACTCTAGTCTGGGTGCCAGAGTAAGACCCTGTATCAAAACAAACAAACAAACAAAAAACTATAAAATAATAGAAGGGATCAACATACTACATGATGGCTTTTTCAGAAGATTAACAAAAGTCACTAAGCTTTCGCTAGACTAATTAGAAACAGGGAGACAAGATGCAAATAAAATTGGAAACAAAAAAGGTGACATCATGACTAATGATACACAAATACTAAAGATCATAAAAGATTACTAGGAACAACTACATTCCAAGAAATTAGATAGCCTAGAAGAAAAGGATAAATTTCTAGACATATAAACTACCAAGATTGACTCATAAAGAAATGAAAAATCTGATCAGACCAATGATGAGTAAAGAGATTTATTCAGTGATCAAAAACTAACCATCAAAGAACAGCCCAGAACCTAATGGCTTCACTAGTGAATTCTACTAAACATATAAGAACTAATTCCAATCATTTTCAAACTCTTCCAAAAAAAATTAAAGACGAGGGAACACTTCCAAACTCATTTACAAGGCCAGCATTGCTAATACCAAAGTCAGGCAAAAACAATACAGAAAAAGATAATTATAGGCCATTATACCTAATAAATAGAGAAGCAAAAATTCTAAACAAAATACTAGCAAACTGAATTCAGCATCACTTTAAAAGGATCACTCACCATGATCAAGTGGAATTTATCACTGGGATGCAAGGATGGTTGAACATATGCATACCAATAAATGTGATATACCACATTAACAGAACGAAAGACAAAAACTATATGATCATCTTAATAGGTAAGAAAAAGGCCATTGACAAAATTCAACATGCTTTCATGATATAAAAAAACTTCTCAATAGACTAGGTATATAAAGAATGTACAATCATACATTAAAGGCCACAAATGACAAGCCCAGAACTAATAGCATACTCAACAAAGAAAAGATAAAAGCTTTTCCTTTAAGGTGAGGAATAAGGGTGACCACTCTCATCATTTCTATTCAACATGGTTGTGAATGTCCTAGCCAGAGTACAATTAGGCAAGAGAAAGAAAAGGAATCCACATTGAAAATGAAGTTAGATTGTTTCTATTTGCAGGTAATATAAGATTATATATATAACCCTAAAGATTCTACTAAAAGCTGTTAGAACTAATACATAAATTCAGTAAAATTGCAGGATACAAAATAATCACAGAAAAATAAATTATGTTTCTATACACTAAAAAGAAACTAAATGGAAAAGTTATAACAATCACCAAAAAAAAAAACCATTAGAAATAAATTTAGCCAGAGGTGAACTATCTGTATATTGAAAAGTATAAAATATTACTGAAAGAAATTTAAGATGGCACAAATAAATAGAAAAATATCCCATATTCATAAATTGAAGGAACATCCATACTACTCAAAATAAACACAACTTCAATGCAATCCCTATTAAAATTTCAGTGACTCATTAAAAGAATGCACAAATCCTCATCCTAGACAAACGCATGTTTCCTCGCACCTACTGAAAATGAAGCCAAAAGATAATGGCTGAAAAACTCTAGCAAAGATATGGGGTATTATTTGATGACCTGAGTAGAGGCTACAATGAGATAGTGGATCTCTGGTAAATAAGAAAAACAAACAAAAAAGAAATTTAAACATACTTTCTAATTTGTCATGAAAAAATTAAAAAGGTCAGAGGAAAACCATAGTCAAAAGAGAGCTGGCCAAATAACCATTAAGAGAGTGGGGAGACAGCCCACAGAATGGGAAAAAATATTTGCCAACTGTATATCTGACAAAGGCCTAATATCCAGAATGTACAAAGAACTCAAACATGCCAAAAAGAAAAAAAAAAGCCAGTCCTATTAACAAGTGGGCAAAAGATGTGAATAGACACTTCTCAAAAGAAGACATATAAGCAGCCAACAGATACATTAAAAATGCTCAGTCTTACTAATCATCAAAGAAATGCAAATTAAAACCACACTAAGATACCACCTAACTCCTGTCAGGATGGCCATCATCAGTAACTCAAAAAACAACAGATGCTGGAGAGGACACGGGGAAAAGGGAACACTTCTACACTGTTGGTAGGAGTGCAAACTAATACAAACTCAGTGGAAAACAGTGTGGCAATTCCTAAAAGATCTAAAAATTGACCTTCCATATGACCCAGTAATCCCCTTCTGAGAATATGCCTGGAGGAACTCAAATCATTCTATAAAAAAGATACCTGCACATGCATGTTTATTGCAGCATTATTCACAATAGCAAAAACATGGAACAAACCATGCTGCCCACTGAAAGTGGACTAGATTTTTTAAAGGTGGTACATATATACAATGGAATATTATACAGTCATAAAGAAGGACAAAACTATGAACTTCACAGCAACTTGGAAAGATTTAGAATCTATAATACTTAGTGATTTATCACAGAAACAAAGAACTGAGTATCACATTTTCTCACTCATAAGTAAATCCTGAACAAGTATTACAATACTATAAAAAAGGGATTGGCAGCAGAGGGAAACTGCTGGGGTGTGGGGGCACACTTCATCAAAAAGGGTACCTGATCTGAAACAAAGCCAAGTGGAGACCAAAGTGAGGCCCAAACTTTACCTGTATGATGACCATTTGTATATCTAATCTGGAATCATACACCACATCCTTTAAAGAGAGAGAGAGAGAGAGAGAGAGAGAGAGAGAGAGAGAGAGAGAGAGAGAGAGAAAGTACATACTCAGAACGTGGATGGGAATTCAGAGGATGGATATAACAGTGCTTTAAGCCTGATTTCGAGATATTCCCACATGCTTCCCTTTCTTATTTTGTCATTGTTCAAAAATCACAAGAAATCCTTTTTTAAAAACACCTCTGCTATGTATAATTTTATTAAGTTATAAGTATATACAGTACAGACACAAATTTAGTGGACAGCTTGATCACGTTTAGACATGTAAAAACCTATGGAATTGCCATTCAGATAAAGACACAGAACATTTCCATAAACCTGAAAGTTATTCATGCCTCTTTCAAATCAGTAGACCTACCCATACCTTGAGATAACAACTTTTTAGACTTAAATACCCATAGATTAATTTTGCCTGTTCCTGACCTTTGTATAAAAGGAATCCTACAGATCCAGCAATCCCTCCCTGAACATATGTCCAAAATAAATGAAATCACCACCTTTTAACGAAATCTGTACTCTCATATTCATTGCAGCATTTTTTACAACAGTTAAAATATGAAAATAACCTGTGTCCATCGATCAGTGACTTTAAAAAGAAATTGGTACATTAAAAAAAAAAAAAGATCTTTGCAGCTCCATTCACATTAGCAAAAACATGGAACCAACCAAGCTGCCCATCGAAGCTGGACTGAAATTTTTAAAATGTGGTACATATACACAATGGAATATTATGCAGCCATAAAGAACAACATATGGATTTTGCAGCAACTTGGATGGTTTTAGAGTCTATCATATTCAGTGATCTATCACAGAAACAAAAAACACAGTACCGTATGTTCTTACTCATAAGTGGACCTTGAACAATTATCATAACATTGTAAGAAAGGGATTAGCAGTAGTGGGAAGCTGTCAGGGGAGGAAGGGGCACACCTCATCAGCAAGTGTACTTGCATAATGAACATTTGTATACCTAACTCTGAATTGTACCCCACATCTCAAAAAAAAAAAAAAAGCACAAGATCTTGCTATTTGCCATGACATGGTTGATCCAGGAGGACATGATGCTAAGTGAAAATAAGACTTACAAGTAAAGAAAAGTACGGCATGATTTCACTTATTTGTAGAATTTAAATAAATAAATAAGCAAGCAGAGATAGAGAACAAAACAGTGGTTACCAGCCAGAGGTAGTAAGGGAGGAAATGAGGAAATGTAGACCAGAGAATATAAAGTAGCTGACATGCAGGATAAATAAGTCCAGAGATCTAATGTATAACAGGAGGACTATAAGTAATAAAATTGAACTATATAAGGATCGTGCTAAATGCTCAGATTTTTAGTTGCTCCTGACACAAAACAAAAAAGAACAGTTATGTGAGATGATGGATGTTAATCTGTTTCACAATAGTAACCTTTTTACTACCTATATGTGTTTCATAATATCATATTATACACTTTAAATATATAATACAATTTATTTTTTAAAAAAGAATCTCACACTACTGTTCTTTTTTATGCCTAGCTTCTTTGGCTCAGCATAATGTTTTTGAGATTCATTCATGCTGTTGCCTTGTTCTTGATTTGAGGAGTACAAAATTGTTTTTCATCATTAAGTAAAACATTAGCTGTAGATTAGATACCCTTTGTCAAGTTACATAAGACTAGATTAAACTGTTGAAAGTTTTTTGTTTAGTTTCATGAAGGGTATTCAATTTTGTTAAATGCTTTCTCTGTACCTATTAAGATAATCACATCTATATGAAGGGGGAATAAAAAAAAAGCAGGAATTTATTTATTAAAAATTGTGTATTTATTCATACTCATTTCAACTTGAGTCACCTTCAAAGTACTCTCCATTTAATGCAATAGTCCTATCAAGATGCTTATTCCACTACTCAAAACTGTTTTTGAACTTGTCAATTTTGATGCTGTTTAGTGCTTCTGCTGTTTTTTGTTTCACTTATTCCACAACAGCACAATGTTTCCCTTTGAGGACTTTTTTCATCCAGGGAAACAAAAAAAATGTCACTTAGGGTGAGATCACGTGAATAGGGAGGTTGGGGCACGAGGGTGAGAAACTGCTTAACATTCAGTGCAGTGTGGGTAGGTGCGCTTGTAAATCACCCATCATGAAATGGGCAAGCTGTGTTTAAAGATCTATAAGGAACTCAAACGCACCGAAAGGAAAACAACAAACAGCCCCTTTAAAAAGTGGGCAAAAGACATGAATAGACACTTCTCAAAAGAAGATATGTGGACGGCCAACAGACACACGAAAAAGTGCTCAGCCTCACTCATCATCAGAGAAATGCAAATCAACACCACACTGAGATACCACCTAACCCCAGTAAGAATGGCCATCATTAATAAAACAAACGACAGGTGCTGGCGAGGATGTGGAGAAAAAGGAACGCTTCTGCACTGCTGGTGAGAATGCAGACTAGTACAACCTCTTGGGAAGACAGTGTGGCGATTTCTGAAAGAACTAGAAATTGACCTTCCATATGACCCAGCAATTCCTCTATTGGGAATATACCCGAAGGAATTCAAATTAGTCTACAAAAAAGATACTTGCACACATATGTTTGTTGCAGCTCTATTCACAATAGCAAAAACATGGAACCAACCATGTTGCCCATCAAAGCTGGACTAGATTTTTAAAATGTAGTACTTATACATAATGGAACATTATGAAGCCATAAAGAAGGATAAATAAATGGATTTTGCAGCAACTTGGATGGGTTTGCAGTCAATCATACTCAGTGATTTATCACAGAAATATAGAACTGGGTTTCATATATTCTCGCTCATAAGCTGACCTTGAACATTTACAATGCTATAAGAAAGCGACTGACAGCAGTGGGAAACTGTCGGGGGTGAGGGGTGGGATTGGCAGTTGAGGGAAACTGCTAGGGGAGGGAGGGGCATACCTCATCAACAAGGGTACTTGCATAATCAATGTTTGTATACCTAACGCTGAAATGCACCCCACAACTTTATAATCAAAAATTTTATTATAATAAAAATTAACAAAAAAATTCACTAAAGTTGAACACAAACTCTCACAACAACACTATTGGTACACTGATGCTGATGGGTTCCTAGAAAACTTACCAAGTAGGGGAAGCCTATACTACAAGGAGTCCAGTCTCCGAAAGATAATTCTGATTTTGGGGGAGTCCCTTCTCCATATATACATATATACATGTGTATACACACACACACACACACACACACACACACAAACACACACACAACACAATTATATATCTTAGGTAACACCTAGCACTTAGGTATAGTATATATCTTTTTCTAATATAAGGCTAGATTTGATTTCCTACTATTGGGTTGAAAATTTTTAAGTCTGTGTTCATGCAGAATATTAGTCTATAGTATTTTGTTCTTATATTGTTGTTTGGTTTTTCTATCAGGGTAATGATGGTCTCGAAATAATTTTAGACATGTTTCCTCTGCCAACTTGTTTTTCAAGGACTCTATTTAGAAGTCAGTTTGATTTCTTCCATAAATTTTTCATAGAATTCACTAATGAAGTAATCTTAGCTTGGAGTTTTAAAACTCCAGGGTTTTAAAATAGAAATTGAGGCCACATGCAGCGGCTCACACCTACAATCCAAGCATTTTAGGAGGCCAAGGTGGGAGGATAGCTTGAACCCAGAAATTTGAAACCAGCGTGAGCAACAAAATAAGAACTAATCTCTACAAAAAATAAAAAAACAAAAAAAAGCCAGGTAAGGCTGTGCACACCTATATTCCTAGCTACTTGGGATGTTGAGGCAGAAGGATCCTCTGAGCCCAGAAGGTCGAGACTATGATGAGCCTTGATTATGCCACTGCACTCCAGCCTGGGTGATAGAGTGAGAACCTGGACCAGAAAAGGAAGGGAGGGAGGGAGGATGAAATTCAAATTATTTATTAGAAATAAGCCTGATTAGATTTTCTATTTCTTCTTGAGTAATGTGCAATTTGTGTCTTTTGTAATTTTTGTGTATTTTGTAATGCATGTATTAAAAAGAATTTCACAAAGTCATCTACATTGTTGAATTAACTGGCATAAAGTTGTACATAACCTTCCTCTACTAGACTTTTAGGTTTTGTAGGGTCTGTAGTGATACTCCCATTTTCATACCTGATATTAGTAATTTGAATCTCTCTTTTTTCTTAACCAATGTGTTAATTTAAAAAACATTTTATTTATTCTACTACTTGTCCATTTTTCATGTCATTAATTTCTGCTCTTAAGTTTATTATTTCCTTATTATTTAGTTGTGTTTTAATTTGCTCTTCCTTTTTGTTTTCTTTCTTAGTTTCATAAGGTAAAGCTTACACCTTGATTTTGGACCTTACTTCTCTTATAATATAAGTATTTAAAGTGATACATTTCCCTCTGAGCTAATGGTTCTCAACTGAGAGTAATTTCGTTTCCCAGGGATATTTGGCAATGTCTAAAGACATTTTCAGCCATCACAAGCAGCAGAGGATGGAGGGAGAAAAATGCTACTGGCATATTGTAGGTAGAGGCCAGGAATGCTGCTAAGCATACTATAACATACGAACCAGTCCTTAACAAGAAAAAAATATCTACTTCAAAATGTTAGTACTCCTAAGGTTGAGAAATCTTGCTCCAAACAGTGCATTATGGTATCTCACACATTATGAAAAGTAATGTTCTCATTTTTATTCAGTTCAAAATATTTTCTAAATTCTTTTGTGGTCTCTTGCTTGACAAAGGGGTTATATAGAAGCATGTTGTCTAATTTCTGAAGATTTGGGGATTTTTTTTTAATGTGTTTGTTGGTTATTTTTAATTTAACTCTGTTGTAGATGGCAACCATAATCTACACACACAATCTTACTCCTTTTGAATTTATTGAGGCCTATTTTACATCCCAGAATATGGTCTGGCCTAGTGAATGTTCCATGTGCAGTAAAATTAAATAAACTCTTGTTGGTGGTGTAGTGTCCTATATATAAATGTCAATGAAATCAAGTCGTTTAATACTGCTATTCAAGTCTTCTATATCCTTACCAACATTCTATTTGTTTTAGCAATTACTCAAAGGAGTGTTAAAATTACCAACAATAATTGTGAATTTGTCTATTTATCCTTTCAGTTCTGCCAGATTTTGTTTTATGCATTTTGAAGATTTGTTATTGAGTACAGCTATATTTAAGGTAATGTCTAAATGAATTGACCCTTTTATCATTATGAAATGTCAATTTTTATCCCTAGGTTAATCATCCTTCTGAGGTTAATACATGAACTCAATGTTTGTATGATTAGAGTCCGCATGGCATATCTTGTTCCTTGCTACTACTTTTAATCTGTCTATGTCTCTGTAATTTAAAGTGGTTTTCTTGTAGATCGAATATAGTTGGATCATTCTACTTTATCCAGAGTAATGAATATCAGCTATTTATTCAGGGTGTTTACATCATATAATTCTACTTGTTATGATTAGCAATATGGTTAGGTTTAAATCTATGCCCTGATCTTAGTTTTCTTTCAGTGCAATCTGCTCTTTTTTTCCTGTTGTCCTGCCTGCTATAAAATTACTAATTATTTAATATTTCTATTCTATCTTCACTTTTTTATTACTTACTTTGTAAGACAGAGTTTTTTTGTGTGTAACCTCGCCTGCTCTCAAACTCCTGGGTCCAAGCAATCCACTGAGTATCTGAGATTACAGATGTATGCCACCACACTCAGCTTCTTTTGACGTATTAGCTATATCGCCTTATTTTATACAGTTTTTTGGCTGTTCTATGCTTTAAAATATGCATCTTTAAATTATCACATATAAGTGGACAACAAACTATTAAAAAATGCTCAACATCACTAATCATCAGATAATTGCAAATCATAACCACAATGAGCTACCATCTCACACCAATCAGAATGGCTATTATTAGTACCTAGGTGCCCATCAAGCTGGACTGGATAAAGAAAATGCGGTACATATACACCACAGATTACTACATAGTCATAAAAAAGAACAAAATCATGTGATTTGCAGCAACAAAGATGCAGTTAGAGTCAATCATTGTAAACAAATTATTACAAAAACAGAAAATTGAATACTACATGTTCTTACTTAGAAATCGGAATTAAACACTAAATGCACAAGGGCATAAGGATGGAAATAATAGGCACTGGGGACTCCTAAAGGGAGAAGAGAGGAAGGAGGGTAAGAGCTGAAAAACCAACCATTGGGTACCATGCTCGCCACCTGGGCGATGGGCTCAGTAGAAGCCCAAACCTCACCATCAAGTAATATACCTACGTAATAAACCTGCACATGTACTCTTTGAATCCAAAATAAAATCATTAAAAAAACAAAAGAACAAAGAGGTATATCACTGAAGGCAAAAAGAAATAAATTTTCACAGTCTACCTTCAAATAGTCTTATGTGATTTAGTACACAAGAACATTTTTATTTAGTATATAAGAACATTTTTGCATTCACCTCCTTCCGTGTGATTTTAATATATTTTACTTCCATATATATTATGAATATAAACATTATCATTATTTCTCCTTTTGAAAGTGTATTATGTATTAAATATACAAAAGTGAGAAAAAATCATATCTTTCCTACATATTTTCCATTTCCGGTGCTCTTTATTCTTTTAGGTAGATCCAAGCTTCCCTCTGATATTATTTAAGTCTGAAAAACTTGCTTTGACATTTCTTGAAATTCAGATCTTCTGGCAATAAATTCTGTCAACAATTGATTGTCTAAAAAAGTCATTATTTTACCTTCATTTTTGCTTGATATAAGATAGTTGATTTTTATTCTTTCACTACTATAAATGTGTCACTTCATTATCTTCTGTCCTGTGCAGTTTCTGACCAAAAAAAAAGTATGTAGTCACTGTTTCACTGTATGCACTGTCTTTTTTCACTAGTTCCTTCTAAGATTTTCTCTTTATTATTGCTCTTTACCAACTTGATTATGGCGTACCTCCATGTGTGTGTGTGTGTGTGTGTGTGTGTGTGTTTGTGGTTTATGCACTCTGCTTAGTGTTCACTGAACTTCTTGGAAATATGGATTTATAGTTTTTACCAACTGGAAAAATTCTGAGTCATTATTTTTCAAATGCTTCACCTATTCTTCTTTCCTTTCCTCTTTTTCTAGGAAGGCAGCTAGACACATTGTCCCACAGGTAACTGAGGCTCTGTAAAAATGCTTCTTCCACTATTTATCTTCCTGTACTTTGGTTTGCATAGTTTCCACTGATAGGTCTTTTAAGTTATCCAGTCTTCTACAGTTGCTAATTTCTGCTGCCAATTCAATTCAGTATAATTTTCACTTCAGATATTATTTTTGTCATTATAAGTTCCATTTGATTTCTTTTTTCAATAATTTCTATTCCTCTCTTTATGTTTTTATTTGCCTTTAAATATTGAATATATTGAACATGTGTCTGTGTGAACATATGAACAGCTTGGAAGCATTTGCCTACTAATTCTGCCACTTCTGTCACATTTGAATATTTCTTATAGACTATTTTTTTTTCTTTGTTATTGATCACTTTTTTTTTTTTTTTTTTGCTTGTTGGCATAGCTAGTAATTTTTCATTGAACACTGGATATTGTGAATGTTCGGTTCTTGAGTGTCTGTGTTTTGTTAAATTTCTTTAAGGAGTATAGGGCTTTGCTATGGAAAACAATTAAATTACTTTTATATCAGTGTAAAATTTTGAGCCAGGTTCGGTGGCTCAGCCTGTAATCCCGCGCCTTTGGGAGGCTGAGGTGAGTGGATTGCCTGAGCCCGCGGGTTCGAGACCCACCTGGGCAGCAAGACCTCATCTCTACAATAAATCAAAAAATCAGTCGGGCGTGGTAGCGCATGCCTGTAATTCCGGCTACTCAGAAGGCTGAGGCGGAAGGATCGCTGGAGCCCAGCAGGCGAGGCTGCGGTGGCCAGGAGCGACCACTGCACTCCAGTCTGGGTGACTGAGTGAGACTCCGACTCAAAAAAAAAAAAAAGAAAAAATTTGCATCTTTTATCTAAAGATCCAATACTATACTATAAGGCCCAATATTAATGTTACCTTAGACCCACAACTATCATTCTTTTGGTGTCTCTACTGAATGTTTCAGGAGTTCAGTGGGGCATTTCCATTCTTACAGGCTGGAATCTGAACATTTCCACCTTCTTTCATGAGTTCTGGCAACTGTGCTCAGTTTCTGAGCCCCAACACTTTTTCATTTTTTTCTTTTGCCTGACCTCATGTATTTTTTTTTTTTTTTTTTTTACTCTACA
Organism: Carlito syrichta; assembly: GCF_000164805.1. Lineage (NCBI taxonomy): Eukaryota > Metazoa > Chordata > Mammalia > Primates > Tarsiidae > Carlito > Carlito syrichta. The sequence goes on along the minus strand of NW_007252758.1, from coordinate 348,845 downwards.
CATTAACAGTTTAGAATTCAGTCAAAGTCTCAAGGGAATCTCAGTGCAGATTTCTGGTGTCATTTCCTTTGAATATCTTCCTCATTTCCAAACTGCTTCCTTATCAATTTCACTCATTTCTTCTCCAAACTCCAATTTCTGTCTTTTTAAATCAACAGTACAGCCATGTTCTGCTTGGGTTCTCTTTTTCCTGTACTACAGGTTAGAAAGTACCTGTAGGAGATTGTTGGGTTACACTTCATTTGCTTTCCCTTGGGTATCATGGTTCTGTTCTGCCTGCTGTACAATATCTGAAAACAGCTGTTTCACTTATTTTGTCTAGTTCCAAATGGTTATGGTCAAGATCAAGTCTGGTACCAGTTATTGCGCCATGGCCAGACATGAGTATCTCAACATTTTTTTTTAATGTATTTTTGCTGGTTACTGAACTGTATATTGACAGTTTTACTTTTCCATTGGAGTTTCATAAGTTTCATTCTATTACCCTCTGTCCTTCATCATATCTATGAAAAGTCAGCCATCATTCTTATTGTTTTCCTTGTGAATGTGTCTTTGTTCTCTAGCTGCTTTTGGGAATTTTTACTTTATATTTAATATGAGCAATCTGACCACTATACACCTATAGTTTTCTTTAAATTTATCCCATGTGGGCTTACTAAGCTTCCAGAATCTGTTAATTGACATATTTCTTCTGATACAGAAAATCTTCAAAGCAGTATTTCTCTAAGTACTGCTTTTGTACCATTTTCTCACTCTTCTATCCTTCTGGAACTACAAGTATATTCATTTTAGACATTTGACTGTGTTCTACCTGTCTCTTAAGTGCCATTCCATTTTAAAATTAAAAATAAACAAAGTCCAGCCTGGACAACAAAGTGAGATTTCTTTTCTCTCTGTGTTTCAGTTTGAGTGTTTTCTACAGAACTGTATTTGAGATCACTAATTTTTAATTCTTGTTGAGTCTGCTATTGAATTCATTTAATGTATTGTTTAACATACATGTAATGAGCTTTTAATTACAAATATATATAATTTGCTATTCTAGAATAATTTCTTCTTGACAGAGTGTCCCTACGTCACCCAGGCTAGAGTGTAGTGACATGATCATAGCTCACTTTGGGTCTGAACTTCTGGCTTCAGGAAATCCTCTCACCTTAGCCTCCAAAGTAGCTAAGACTAAAGGTATGTGTCATCATGTCTGGTTAATTATTATTTTTTAAATGTGTAGAGATAGCATCTTGCTATTTTGCCCAGGCTGGTTTTGATTTCCCGGCTTCAAGTGATCCTCATTTCTTGGCCTCGCAAACTGCTGAGATTACAGTCATGAGTCACCATGCTTGGCTCACATTTGATTCTTTGTTTTTTGTTTTTAATAGAGATGAGGTCTCACTAAGTTGCCCAGGCTGGTCTCAAACTCGGGCTCAAGCAATCCTGCCGCCTCTGCCCCTCAGAGTGCCAGGATACAGATGTAAGCAACCTCACCTGAAGTGATTTTTTTAAATCCCCTCTCCCCGCAAAGTGATTCTTAATCTCTTTTCAAAGAATTCGTTTTTGGTGCATTTTGTTCACCCTTCTCTCTGTTTTCTTTAACATATTAGTCAAAGCTATTTTGAAGTCTTTGCTAAAAATAAATATCTGAATCATCTCATGATCTGCTTGTATCGACTATTCAAACTTCTGAGTACAGGTCAGTTTTCTCTGCTTATTAGCATGTTAGAAAATTTTGTTTTGTATGCCACACATTCCAGATAAGATGCTACAGAAACTCTAGATTATCTTATAAGCCTCAACAGAGTTTTTAGTTTTGTGCTAATAAGCAGTTAAATTATTGAAAGATGACCTTGATTTTGTCAGGCTTATTTTTAAACTTTATTACAGTGAGTTCATGTTCATTTTGCCCTCACTCTTAGGATCTTATTGCTAATCCCTGCATATGCCCCTACCAATGTTTTAACTGAAAGCACATGGTGTTCATCCACTTGTTGTGCACTTCTATAGTATTTTGCCTAGTAATCAGTATTCCAGCAGCTGTTGTCTTCTAAGACCCCAGAGTATTTCCTATGTATGTATAGTTTAGAAATTAGTAAGGAACAGGGGATCTAATAAAGGTTTTTTGGGAGGAGATTTTTTTCTCTGTGTTTCTTTCTTCTTTGGCATCCTGCTTCACCAAATCCTATACTTGCTAATATGACAGACATTCATCCCTTCTTTCATTTGGCAATACTATGATTTTATATTTTCTCCAGGTTTTCTTGTTGTTTACAACTAGAGAATAAGACTAATACTAGACATGACATCATAACTGGAACCCCAAAAGAGTCTTTTAATTTATGGATTTATATCAAACCATAAAAAACGACAATTGATATTTAAAGAATTTCTTCCTGGTAAATAATTGTATATGCCTTAGTCTTGATTTCCATTATCATCTTAGCAAACATTTTTTTGCATTATAAAAAAATGTACACATTTATTTGTCTTTTGAATCCAAATTTAGCATAAAGGGTATAGCTACTAATCAGTGCATGCTCAATCCAAAACAACAAAACACCACCTGCAAATACCTTAATTGCCAAGTAATAATAACAGTGTCAGAGCAAAAGCAAAAGAAAAAAGTGTAACAATAAATAAATTACAAATATGCAGCTTAATGAAAAATCCGACATACATTTTAAATATGATTCTCTAGAATACTGACTTTAACCTTGGTTAAACAGAAATAAATATTATGTAGCATTCAGCATAGTATCTGGCTCATATTAATAATTTGATAAATATATTATGATTATTATAATTTTTATTCCTATTATTCTAAATAAAGAAAAACATTTAAAATTACATTAGGTATATTGGCTTAAAATATGAGTATATAATATTTTACTATTTATGTATTTTATAGAGTCATATGATTTTCTTCTTTTAAACCAGATAATTCAGTCTGGGCAAAAATGTGGAAACAAATCAAGAACATGCAATAAAGTGCTAAATTGAGTAGAATGAACTCTTAAGACCAGTATGATTTTAAAAGAAAAAATTATGAGGCCAAAACATTTGGGGAAGGCTTCACAAAAGTGGTGAGGCTTGCTAGAGGACCCTCATTATATCCCAACATAACAATATGTAAATATTTTTAAATGGTTCAGAAATCTATATCAAGATAATATGAAGTATTCTACAAATAACAGTATATTATACAAATCTCCATTGAATGATTAGATTCCCATAATAATTTTTTTGTAAAAAAACCTCTTCCTTTTTCTTTCTTCAACTCCTGTTCAGGTTAAAGGTCAACTTTATCAAGTCATCTCATTAACACAGACATGTTTTTGAAGGTATTTAGTCTTTGCCATGCTTGACATTTTACCAGATTACAACCAAGATGCCAAAGAATCAGATTCAAATATTAATGAGTAACAGGTCATGATGAGGTAATCTCCAAGCTCTATTAGTTCCTGTGTTCTGACCCTATCCAATTCCCATTGCCCTTTCCCCAGTCCTCCCCTACTACATACATTTACAGTCACTGGCTTAGTTTCAAGACACACCCTCTAAACTGTAATTTCACTTGAAATGCATTTTAAGTGGAGGCCTCCCAGATGCCAGATACTCAATCCAAGGGAGATCTGTAAAGATATATAGTTAAAATAAAAAGTTAGAAAGGGAATTAAGTAAAAACTAAATCCAATTTTGATATTTAACTACTAGAACAAAAAAGAAAAAAAGGAAAAAGGAAAAATAAAAAAGAAACTCTCTCTTTCAAATATTCCAGTAAGTTATTTAATAATGTGACAAGGCAAAGAGTATTAAAATATTAACCAAAGCTTCCAGGAAAGCCTCTATAATCTCAATTGTTTATTCAAGACCTTTACAAACCTCATAAAAAATTAAGTGAGCTTGGAAAAAACATACCACAGCCATAGGAGAAAGTTTACAAAACACAATAGTACAGACGCCTGACTGTCTGCCAGCCAGTTCTTTTTAACTTTCAGGTACAACTTATTACTCCGTTTCTAACTGGTCAATACTCTAAATAAGAGCATTTCTCCTCCCAAACACCTCATTAGTCCCAGTTTCTTTTTTGCTTTCAACGTATCTTGTAGGTGTTTTGGTTCATTATTTTCTGCCAACAACAAATGCTTCATTTCAGAATATTTAATACCTTAGGTTTCTCTGAGGGAAATCACTTAAGATCATCTTTACAAGAACTTAGCCCTTTAATTAATCTCAATATGGGAGAAGAGTACATGAACCATCAGGTCCATTTTATAGGAAGTGGTAGTAAAAACAAGATACGACCAGAAAGGAAGGAATATACAGAGAAAGACCAAGAACTTTGGTTCATATTAACGTAGATACAATTCTTGGCCCTTTCACTTATGTGATCTGTTGAACAGTTATCTAATCATGGTTAAACTCCTCTTTCTCATTAGTAAAATGCAGAAAATGACACTAACCTTAAAGAGACAATATACAATAAATGAGATAATACAGAGCCATGTACAGTGTGTGACACATAGTTGAGACTCAGTGAATGGTAGTTACTTTATTATAAAATGTTCTTGTCTTTTTAAGAAGTATTGCACATAGCTTAAGGAAATTTAAAATGAAATTTTGTATAGGCTTCACAGGCAGAATTAAATATTTCATATTTCTTGAAAAGTGGTTATAGCACAATTCAACATAAAATTCTAATATGAACTAAACTCATAATCAACTTTTCATATACCCAGAAATCCATTCTGAGTTAATAAATTATAGGAAACAGATCATGAAATGTGAATATTTCACTCAGCTTGGAATGAGAAATACTCTTAAATTATTTATATCTCAAGGAAACATACTGTATATTCCCCCATCCTCTTCTTCATCCCTTCTCAATGGCCCTAAAAAAGGAGCTGGAGAAGAGGAAATTTTGCATCACAGAGCATCTGTGTGAAAGCACCAAAATATGTTAACAATTAGAGAAGAGGAAACCTGAAAGACTGCCTTCTTAATTAAGGAACTTGCTATCAAAGAACTCATTAAAAGGTAATGAAACCAAACAGCTATTAAAATAAACACCCACTGAAAAAATTCTGTCTGGCCAAGAGCCCCTCAATTTAGTGTCTTCTAAATACTCCCAAATAGTAAAGACTCAGAAAAAAATGAAAAGCCACAACAATGCTAAAACAAAGATCAACAAAACCAGAGACAGAGTGATTCTAAGTAGAAGGACAATGCTGAATTGATAAAAATCTGCCTCAAATTCATAATACAGGATATCAAACATCATTGAAAAATTCTCTACTATCTATCTCTGGTTCTGAAAGAACATGTATAACATGTAATAGAGAACAAGGCTCTATATTTTGCTATCCTAGTCATTAAAGTAGAATATGGTTCTTCTTACTCCTAGTGAATCCTTCACCTACTCTCTCCTTTCTTCTAAATATGTAAAAGTGGGAGGTAAAAACAAACAAAAAAACTGCCAAATGATGCATTATTGCAGAGGCATAGTACCTTGAGCAAAGTACTCTAAGTAAAAATAAGAAATGAAGGATCTTTGTATTAGGATATACTAAAAATTCATTATTTATAATGTACTCAACAAAATAAGAACTATTTTCAGAGTATCAGACACTGATGATTAGAAGAAGATGACATCTCTAGTGAAAAAATAACATATTTTCAGAATATGTTGGCAGCTTATTCATTATCCATGCTCCCTTTTACCGCAACAATAATAACCCATGGCAAATTATTTGAATTTAGCAATGCCTTCAGAAGCCCTTTTGTCTCTTTCCCTACCTTTTTCTTTCTTCCTCCTGACTTGAAAGAACACACATACACATACACAAAAACACACACATGCACACACACACACACACACACACACACACACACACACACACACACATGCTTGAATGAATATATATAATGGCTAGAATGCTAGCAGCCATCTTGGAATCTTGAGGAAAAGGTCAAGAAAATAACAAAGACCTCAGCCCTGATATTCCTCAGTCTCTAGCTAATGTAGTTTCTAGAGTTCCTATGTGTGAAAAATATACTCTGATGTATTCAAGTCATTGAAGCTGGTTATCTGCTACTACTGATAACCAATAACTATGTGAAAGTCAGTAGAACCAGAATCAGATGAGATATGTGCACACCTTTGTGAACATAAATGATCTGGATATAAGGGATGAGAGAGACACAAATGGTGTGGAAAAAAGGATCAAGGGCTGTCTACTCAACTTGTTTGTTGACAAGTGTATAGTCTGTAAAGATCCTATTATATCTGAGATCAAATAAGGAGGAAAATAAATACTAGCACAGGGCACAAGAGAAAATACCACAAAACTAAGAAAAAGATACAGCATTGCTGATGATTAATTTTATGGTTCAACTTAATTGGGACACAAGGTGTTCAGATATTTGGTCAAACTTTACTCTGGGCATGTCTGTTAGGGTGTTTTGGATGAGATTAACACATAAATGGTAGACTTGAATAAAGACGATTGTTCTCTCTAATACGAGCCTCATCCAATCACCTGAATGTGAGAATAGAATAAAAAGACAGACCACCTCTGTAAATAAATGGGAACTCTTCCTGTCTAACAGATTTGGGCTGGAATATCAGTCATTCCTTTGAACTTGAACTGAAACATCAGCTCTACTTGGGTCCCAAGCCTGTCAGCTTTCAGACTTGAAATTCACAACACAGAATCTCTAGTTCTCAAGCTTTCAGAATCAAAGTGGAAATACATATTGGCTCATCAATTTTCCAATTTAAAATCTTAAAACTTCTCACTCTCCATAATCACGAGCCAATTTCTCATAATGATTTTTACATACACAACACACTCTTTCTATATATAATATGTATATATACACATACACACAAATATATAGTTGTATGTGTATATATATGTACACACACACACGTACTTTTATATATTATATATGCACATCTATATGTGTGTGCACACACATACACATACATACACACACACACACACACACACACACACACACACACACACACACACACTATTGGTTTTGTTTCTCTGGAGAAACCTAATACAGGATTCAAAAGACTTAGGGAATGAAAAGCCTTAGAAAATTATATATTAGGGGATTAAAAGAAAAAGTTCAAGAAACTCTCTGGTTATCTAGAGTATAAAATAAACTGTTTCCAATGAAAGAAAGATATAAAACAATAAAAAAAATAGTAAATGGATGAGGTAAAATGCTACCATAATGGATCAAAAAGTAAACAGAAAACAAAAACATAGATAAATAAGCCAAAGGGTTGTGAGGAAAAACAAAAGCATAATATACCAAAATTAAAATCTACATGAGAGGAAATAAGTACAGTATGTACTACAGAAAATTATCCAAGTCAGGTGGAAAACTAAAATGGGACATTTTCCCTGAACATTGAAAAATAGTATGAAGATGAAAATTTCAACATAGAAGATAGTCAATTGGAAAACAGAAGATAAAGTTAACATCATGACAAATGATCACTGTAAAGGACAGCCAATTAAAAAAATGAAAACCAAGAATAACTGACATATCAGAGAAATAACTTTACAAACCTGAAGAACATACATAGGCATGTTAAAAAAAAAGGCTCATTAAAAGTCAAACAAAATCAGTGAAAGCCAACTCAAACACAAATATATATCAAGGAAAAATTTAGAAGCAAAAGGACTAGAAGGACTTTTTTAAAAGTACATGCGTTCAAGCAGATATTGGTTCAAGTCAATAACCAAAGATTTTAGACTTCTCTCTTGCAACACAAAAGACATAAAAAAATCATTTATAAAATACTAATAAGAAGTACTGTGACATAAGAATTTTAAAATTAAACTAAAAGGTGAAAAGAAAATATTTTGTAAATACTGAGAAAGTGATCAGAAAATATAAATATATTTATTTGAGGATAAACATTGTGAAAGCCATTTAGGTCTAAATGTTTAAAAGATAAGTAAAAGCAAGATAAATTTAACAACTTAAAAAGAACTGTAGTAAAGGAAAAAACATCAAAAACACAAAGGAAGCAAAATGATAATAAAAGACCCTAACAGGTTGCACTAAAACATTAACAGATCAAGCAGGAAAAATTATAATGATAAATTGGATCTGAATAATATAAATTTTTTGAAATATGCACTGAACTTGGTATTCTATAGTTAGGACACATGTCTTAATACTAAATGGAATGACATTCAGCAAAATGCTAAAGGACTTTTTATGGTCCCAGAGCACCTATTTGTCCCAGAGCACCTACAGGACTTTTCAACATTAGTATGTGAATAAGTAGATATCCATATTGTTAAACATGAAGCTCAACACTTTTGTCAAGCTATGCAAATTAAAATAACTAAATGGATCATAGATCTATACACAAAGGTTAAAATTATAAATTTTATAGAAGAAACATAGGATACAATTATCTAGATCTTGGAGTAGGCAATAATTTCTTAGATGGGACACAAATATTCCAAACTATAAAGGCAAAAACTTAATAAATTGGATCTCATAGAAATAAAAAATATCCTGCTATTCAAAAGACACTGCTAAGGAAATGAAAAAACATGACCCAAACAGAAGAAAGGACATGCAACATATTTAGCAAAAATACAAGATATAATATACTCTAATAAGAAAAACAAACTTAAAATATGGGGAAAAGATTTGAACAAGTACTTCAAAAGAATATATGCAAATAGCCAATAAGCATATTGTGCTCATTATCCTTAGACATCAGGGAAAACAAAAACCACAGGAAATGCCAGTATGTACTTATTAGACTAGCTAAAATTATTTTTAAAAAGATGACAATACCAAACATTGACAAAACTTGAACTCTCATATATTGGTTTTGAAAAAAATTAAATGATATAGATTCTTTCAAAAATCACTTGTTACTTTCTTAAAAAGTTAAATATAAATGGATTATTTGACACAGAAATAAAAATTTTAAAAATTAATTTATTTGCTATTGAAATTTTAATATTTTAATAATTTATTTCTCTATATAAGTAGGCATAAATTTTAAACATGATTTGGACTATTAAGAGTGATTTATTTTTCTATATAAGTAAATAGAAATTTTTAAACATAATTTGGATTATGAAGAGATCCAAATAACTGACTAACTTTAACACCACAAAAAGACTAAACCAGATATTATGAGTCTCTCAGTTTAAGGCAATTAGAAAAGCACACAGCTATAAAATATTATCAAAGTTACATTCATATATACATAACTACCGGTATATAGGAAATACAACGGAAAAAGGAACATATAAAACCACAGGATGTAGCATGGGGAATGCCATAGGACAAATAACTGAGTTTCTTTAACAAATAAGTGGAAGAAATATTTTTTAAAATACAAGGTAGGGTACCTACAGATCAAAAGAAACTTAAGGAGTCTCCATTTCTGCCAATGACAAGGAAGCTTATATAAAACCAATTATCCCACCAAGACTCATTGTAAAACTTTTCTCTTTTTATTGATTATCACTCTGTGGTCCAGGCTAGAACACAGTGGCATAATCATGGCTACTGCAGCCTCAACATGGTGGGCTCAGGTGATGTGATCCTTCCATGTAGTTGGAACCACAGGTGCACACACCATTCCCAGATAATATTTTTGTTTGGCTTACTATAGAGACAAGATTTCACTATGTTGCCCAAGCTGGTCTTGAACTTCTGGTCTCAGGCAATCCTTTTGACTCTGATTCCCAAAGTGCTGGGATTACAGGCATAAGCAACCACAGTCCATTGCAAATCTTAATAAAATAACAGGAAAAAAAAAAAGAGGACAAAAAGAGCTGTTCAAAAGCAACAAAGAATAATCAAGGACTAATACTTACAGGAAAAACGAGAGAAGTTAAATATCAGGTGACCTATAATTTCTCAATTGCTTCTTCCAATCATAGATTTTACTTATTACCAACACAAAGCAGGGAGGCTGAGAAAACAGCAGTCTCTTAACAACGTGGGGTCACCGGGCCTCGGTGGTTCAGCCTGTAATCCCGGCACTTTGGGAGATCAAGGTGAGTGGATTGCCTGAGCCCGCGGGTTCGAGACCCGCCTGGGCAACTTGGCGAGACTTCATCTCTACAGTAAATCAAAAAATTAGCCGGGCGTGGTAGCACGCGCCTGTAGTTTCGGCTACTTGAAAGGCTGAGGCAGAAGGATCGCCGAAGCCCAGCAGCAGGTCGAGGCTGCGGTGGCAGGGAGCATGCCACTGCACTCCAGTCTGGGCAACAGAGTGAGTCTCCAACTCAAAAAACCCCCCAAAAAAACAATGTGGGGTCAAAGGAATTCAGCACCCTAACCCTTACCCCCACATCTCCCAAAAAGTTAGGAAATTTCATGATCCTAGAGCAAAGAGTACTGCAGAGAAATGAAATCAACATTCTTTACATAGTGTTTGCCTTTATTGAATCCAAAGCTGCAAAGGAGGAAATAAATAGAATCAGCAAACAGGAAGCACTTATGAAAAGGCAAGAAAGCAAAGCAGTATTCAAGCAATCTCACAGAGCTGAGCAAAAAATTTAGAAGTTAGAGTCTATCAAAGAGGAAAGGCATGATTAAATGCAAACCTAATATAAATCAAACTTCTCAAAGTTTTAAATATATAGCCAAGAGATAAATCAATCTTTTATGACAATAAGGTAAAATACAACTTTTCTCAGAACCAGAAGAAATATAAACTTTCTTTGTAGGGAGATTATGAGATTCAGAGCTTTAAAAAAATTTATAATGCCTAGATTTCAAAACAAAAATCATCAGAAGTTATAAGAAAATAAAATATATCATATGTGAAAATGAGGCGGTAGTCTCTCCCCGCTGCTTCCTCACAGGAAAAGTGGCATCTTCCTAACAGAGAAGTGAAAGACCTTTACAATGAGAACTACAAAACACTGCTCAAAGAAATCCAAGAAGACTCAAGCAAATGGAAAAATATTCCATGCTCATGGACAGAAATAATCAACATTGTTAAAATGTCCATCCTGCCAAAGGCAATCTACAGATTCAACGCAATACCCATTAAGTTACCAGCATCATTCTTCTCAGATCTGAAAATGACAATACAGAAATTCATACGGAAACATAAACGACCAGAAACAGCCAAAATAATCCTTAGCAAGAGAAACAAAGCGGGAGGTATCACACTTCCAGACTTCAAAGTTTACTATAAGATTATAGTAATCAAAACAGCTTGGTACTGGTACAAGAATAGGCATATAGACCAATGGAATAGGATAGAGATTCCAGAAGCAAAGTCTCAATTTCAGGAGCAACTCATCTTTGACAAAGCCTCCAACAACAACTACTAGGGAGAGGGGAGATGTAAATGGTGCTGGGAAAAATGGCTGATCACATGCAGAAGATTGAAACAGGACCCCTACCTATCACCACACACAAAAATTAACTCTAAATGGATCAAAGACTTAGAAGTAAAACCACGAACTATAACAATCTTAGAAAATGCAGGAGACACCCTTATGCAAATTGGAACTGGCAACCAATTCCTGATCAGAACTCTAAGTGCCCATACCATAAGAAATAAGATAGACAAGTGGGACCTCATCAAACTAACAAGCTTCTGCAAAGCAAAGAAACTATCAAGAGAGCGGGGAGACAGCCCACAGAATGAGAAAAAATATTTACCAACTGTATATCTGACAAAGGCATAACATCTAGGATCTACAAGGAACTCAAATGCACCAAAAGGAAAAAAACAGTTACATTAAAAAGTGGGCAAAAGACAAGAATAGACACTTCTCAAAAGAAGAAATACAGATAGCCAACAGACACATGAAAAAGTGCTCAGCCTCACTCATCATCAGAGAAACACAAATCAAAACCACATTGATATACCACCTAACCCCAGTAAGAATGGCCATCATTAATAAAACAAACAACAGATGCTAGTGAGGATGTGGAGAAAAAGGCTTCTACATTGCTGATGGGAATGCAAACTAGTGAAACCTCGTTGGAAGACAGAGTGGCGATTTCTGAAAGAACTAGAAATTGACCTTCTATATGACCCAACAATTTCCCTAATGAGAATATACCTGGAGGAACTCAAATCATTCTACAAAAAAGATACCTGCACACGTATGCTTGTTGCAGCTCTATTCACAATAGCAAAATCATGGAACCATCAAAGCTGGACTGGATAAAAAAAAGTGATGCATACACACAATAGAATATTATGCAGCCATACAGAAGGACAAACATATGGACTTTGCAGCAACTTTGATGGATTTAGAGTCGATCATACTCAGTAATCTATCACAGAAACAAAGAACAGAGTATCATACATTCTTGCTCCTAAGCAGACCTTGAACAATTATAATAGTACAAGAAAGGCATTGGCAGTAGTGGGAAACTGTCTGGGGAGGAGGAGTGGGCTTGGCAATTGTGGGAAACTGTCTGGGGAGGGGGAGTGGGCAGTTGTGGGAAACAACTAGGGGAGGGAGGGGCACACCTCATCAACAAGGGTACCTGCATAATCAACGTTAGTATACCTAACCCTGACTTGTACCCCACATCTTTATAGTTAAAAAAAAAGAAAATGAGGCAAAAAGAATCAAAGAATATGTAAAATAACAACAACAATAACAACAAAAAACCCTTGGATAATTAAACAACCATCATATAAAAACTTCCAATTTAGATTAATATGTTTGGAAATATAAGTCACACAATGAAGAATTTCAACAGAGATCAGAAATCTACTAATAGAGAAATGAATAAAAATTCTAGAAGCAGAAACACTATTTCTGAAATTAAAAACCTAAAAACTATTTTTATTGGCACACTACACACAACAGAAGAGAGAATCAGTAAACCGGAAGACAGTTCCAAATAAAATATCTAGGCATAAGCAAAGAAAAAATAAAACAAACAGATATAAGAGTCAGAAAAGACTGTAAGAAACACATAAAACAAAGGAAACATATCTAATATATGTGTAAATAAAATCCTGGGCGTGGGCAGGGGAAAGAACAAGAAAACGAATGGGGTAATAGAAAGACTTGATGAGATAACTGGCTAGGAATTTTCCAAAACGAATGAAGGGCATTCATCCACACATTCAAGAAACTCTATGAATGACAAATAGAATAAATAAGAAGAATCCCACATCTAGAAACACTGTAACACAAATACAGAATATTAAAAGCAAAAACAAAATTACAGAAGTACCTACAGGAAAAAATGATAGCAATAATAATATTGACAGCTGACTTTTCAAGAGAGATGACAGGTGTAAGAAGATAATAAAATTTCCCACATAAGATTTTTTTAATTCCTCAAAAATGAAGAAAAAGGTAAATTTTTACACAAAACCTGGCCTCAAAGAATGAGTTAGGAAAGGTTTCCTCCTTTTTCAGTTCTAGAAAGAATTTAAGAAGAATTTGTGTTACTTCTTTTTTAAATATTTGGTAGAATTCACTACTCAAGGCATCTGGTCCTGAGTTTTTCTTTTCCAGGAGGTTTTTATTACAAATTCTGTCTCTTTTACTACATTTCTGTTAAGATTTTCTTTTTATTTTTTAGTCAGCCTAGGTAATTTGTGTATTTCTTGGAATTTGTTCATTTCATCTAAGTTATTTTATATTATAATCACAAATTACATTTTTATGCATGTGTGCCTAATAACATATTTATAATTATTTTTATGTAATTGTCTTTCAAAACATGTAGAAAAAAATGTAAAAATGTAAGCCAAAAATACAGTACTAATTTTGATATTTTCCCATGAAAGTACTTTTACCATAGATCACTATTTATTCATATAACCTTAAGTTAATGTTTAGTGTCTTCATTTTAACATGAAAGACTCATTTGACATACCTTATAGCACTGCCTGGTCTAGTTGTAACAAACTCAGATTTTCCTTATCTAGAAATGTGTTAATATCAATCTCATTTTTGACAGTTTTTCCAGTTATAGAACTCCTAGCTGGCAGAATTTTTGTGTATTTTCTTTCAGCTATTTAGAATAAATCAGTCAACCACCTATGGCCTCCATGGTTTCTGATTATAAAAATGCTGATAACTTTATTGGTGATCTCTTGTATGCTGCAAGTCATTTCTTTCTTGGAGCTTTTAAGATTCTCTCTTGTCTGGTTTTTGTTTTATTTCAATGCATTTCAATGTGGCTATCTCTGAGTTTATCCAATTTGGAGTTCATTCAACTTCCTGGATTTATAGAGTCATGTCTTTCATCAGATTTTAGAAATGTTCAGCCATAATTTTTTTTCCTCCTTCTCTCATTCTTCTTTTTGTACCCCACAATGTGCACATTGGTTACCTTGATGGTATCCCACCAGCACTTCAGGCTCTGTTCATTTTTCTTCATTCATTATTCATCCTGCTCATAATAATAAGTTTAATTATACTACCTTCATGCTTGCTGATTCTTAATTCTGATTAGTCATCTCTGCTGATGAATCACTCTAGTGAATTTGTCATTTAATTTATTGTACTTTTTGGTACCAGAATTTGCTTAGTTCATTTTTATAATCACTATGTCTTTACTGAATTATGATTTTGCTCATACATCCTTAGGCTGATTTCTTTAGTTCTTTGTTCCCATTTTCCTTTAGCTCTTTGAACATAATTAAGATATTTGTATTAAAGTCTGTCTTTAGGATTTCTCAGATGGCTTCTGTCAATGTGTTTTGCTGCTTTGAACAGGCCATACCTTCCTGCTTCATTGTATACTTTATGACTTTTGTGTTAAAAACTATATACTTGAATACTGTAATGCATTAGCTCTGGAACTCGGACTCTTCCCTTTCCTCAGTGTTTGCTGTTTTATTTTTAATTGTTGAAAGCTATAGTGATTTCTTTAGTGAATTTTTCAAACTATATTAAAAAAGACTATATTTCTCATTATAAATGATCATAAAGTCTTTGTTCTTTTATTCTGTGAGGAGCTAAAATTTTGGTTATTTTCTTGAATTTCAGGAGCAAAACAAAAAACAAAACAAATTAAAAAAGCAATAAAACATCTGTTTCAGTCTATGTAAATTGGCTCTCTGTTGGGTTATTTCAACAAATTTCCATGCTTGCACTGAGCCCAGAGACTGGACTCAGGTAAAAGCATAAGATTTTCTTAAGTCTACTCTGAGTATATTGAACTATGCATATATATGGCTTTCTAATCAAGGTGCATTTGAATGTCCTAATTTCCCAAAGAATTTTATCTCAGCTTTTCCTGTTTGGCTTTAGACGGTCTATAGTATGTCTTTATTGTAATATTTTGCTTGAAATACCTGTAGGTTTTAAGTTCACCTTATATAATTTTTCAGCAGTGCTCATCTGGCCTGAGCTCTAATTTTCACAAAACAAACACAAGTGTCTTGCATAAAGTAGCTCTAAACAGGTAGACCAGACATATAAAAAAAGCTTACATAAAGAACTTCACAATGAAAACTACAAAACACTGCTCAAAGAAATCCAAGAAGACAGAAACAAATGGAAAAATATTCCATGCTCATGGATTGGAAGAATTAACATTGTTAAGATGTCAATTCTACCCAAGGCAATCTACAGATTTAACAAAATACCCATCAAATTACCAGCAACATTCTTCTCAGACCTAGAAACAACAATACAGGAATTCATATGGAAACATAAACGACCACGAATAGCCAAAAAATTCTCAGCAATAAAAAGCAAAGCAGGAGGTATCACACTAATAAACTACAATAATCAAAACAGCCTGGTATTGGTACAAGAACAGACAATATAGACCAATGGAATAGAACTGAGATTCCAGAAGCAAAACCTCAATTTCTCAACCAACTCATCTTCGACAAAGCCTCCACCACCAATCACTGGGGAGAGGAGATCCTATTCAGTAAATGGTGCTGGAAAAACTGGCTGACCATATGCAGAAGATTGAAACAGGCCCTACCTTTCCCCATACACAAAACTCAACTCTAAATGGATCAGAGACCAAAATGTAAAACATCAAACTTATAAGAACCTTAGAAAATGCATGAGACTCCCTTTTGGAAATTGGAACTGGCAAGCAATTCCTGATCAAAACCCCAAGTGTCCATGCCATAAGAGATAAGATAGACAAGTTGGACCTTATAAAACAGACAAGCTTCTGGAAAGCCAAAGACACCATCAAGAGAGCAGGGAGATAGCCTAAAAATTGGGAAAAAAGTATTTGCCAACTCCATGTCTGACAAAGGTCTAGCATCAAGGATCTACAAGGAAGTCAAACGTGCTGAAAAGAAAAAAACAAACAGCCCCATGACAAAGTGGGCAAAAGATATGAATAGACAGTTCTCAAAAGAAGACATACGAACAGTCAACAGATACATGAAAAAATGTTCAGCCTCACTAGTCATAAAAGAAATATAAATTAAAACTACACTGAGATACCACCTAACTCCAGTCAGAATGACCATCATCAATAACTCAAAAAATAACAGAAGCTGGAGAGGATGTGGTGAAAAGGGAACACTTCTACACTGTTGGTGGGAGTGTAAACTAGTGCAGCCCCTGTGGAAAGCAGTGTGGCAATTCCTACAAGTTCTAAAAATTGATCTTCCATATGACTAGGCAATCTCCCTGCTGGGAATATACCTGGAAGAAGTCAAATCACTCTATAAAAAAGATAATTGCACATATATGTTTTCATAGCATTGTTCACAATAGCATGAACATAGAACCAACCATGCTGCCCATCAAAAGAGGACTGGATTAAAAAAAAGTGATACATATACACAATGGAATATTATGTAGCCAAAAGAAGAACAAAACCATGAACTTCACAGCAACCTTGATGGACTTATAGTCTACAATACTGAGTAATCTTTCAGAGAAACAAAGAACTGAGTATCACATGTTCTCACTCATAAGTGTACCTTGAACAACTATCATAATACTTTAAGAAAAGGATTGACAGTAGTGGGAAACTGCGGGGGTGTGGTGGGGCAGGGAGGTAGGATTGACAGTAGTGGGAAACTGCCTGGGGAAGGCGGAGGCATACCTCCTCAACAAGGGTACCTGCACAGTGAATTATTTGTATACCTAATCCTGAATTGTACTCCACAAATTAAAAATAAATGTATATGAAAAAAAACACATGCCCTGGTCTCTATGGAACTATAAACAGGGTCCTACATTGGGAATGTGGGCTGCCATAGTTTCAAGATTGTTACGACATGGGAATGGGAAAGACAATTAAAAATTCTACACAGCTTTCCAACCATTTTCAAGTTGCTTTAGCTTGATTTCACATTCATTTAACTGTTGCAAACCTTTGACTTATTTTCCAGGGTTATGACAAAATTGGGATTTTGGCAGTTTCTGCTTATGCTTCAATGTTTCTGTAGAAGGATAAGAGGCTGCCTACTCTGCCATTTGCAAAAATCCCACCAGAAGCTGCTCTTCTTAACTCAAGCAGCCATATCACAAATATATGTCACAAGTCAAGGATTAGCAACCTTGTTTACAGAGACAGGTTCCAAGGTTCTTGATGGCCAGTTATAGAAATCTGTTTTCGTTTTTTGTGACTGTCTAAATACATAAAATAAATGTGGTCTGTTTCATCTAATTGCTTATAATTATAACTGAAAACTATATGTGATTTTAGTACTTCAATTATTTGTGTTTACAATTAGATTGGTACCATATAAGGAACATTTTTGTCACATGCAAAAGGCTACACAAGGACATTTACACAACTGTATCAGGTTAAGGTCATATTAGTTTACCAACAGTACAAAGAAAGTTGCTCAATAGGTTAAATAGAAAGCTATAGAAATATTGAAAACATCATACACCATATGTTTACAAGTTAGTATTTTATTCATGTTGGGTATAGGGATTTAGCCTTAGCAAAATGACATTGATATAATTAAGCTAGTGTTAATTTTAACTTTATTAGCTATAAATTTTCATACTTACATTATAAATTTGTTTTAGGTTAATAGTTGTATAAGAACTACATATACAAGGTATTTATACCTATTTCATGTTTACACACATATAAGTAACACCACTAAAAAAAGGGAAATTTAAGTGGTCATGAAATTGTAGCTCTGGCAACATGGCTGAGCAGACATAAAACATGGAAATTATAAATTAAATATAATAAATTTGTAGTTACACATTTAAGCTTGAAAGAAAAGGAAATCTCTAGGTGATGGAAATGAACAAGACTAAAACCCAGAGGAGTAAGCTCCCAAGGTGATTTCGCTCACATCTCAGGAGGACATGAGGCCAGAATTATTTAACAGCTTGAATTTTAATGCCATTACAGGGTTAGGCTTTGTATTCTGCAGAAGGAATGGAACTATAAGCTACAATCCTGCATACAGGTGAAGTTTTAAAAGGCTGTTCTTTAATTGGAAAGGGACCAGGTCAAAATGATATGGAAGCTTGGTTTTATCTCTGCATTTGGTGATGAAGGAAAAAGCAGTCTCATGGGAGAAACCCCAGTAGACAATCCCCGGAGACAAATAGGAAAAATATGAAACATGAATTTACATGGAAAAATCAATTCCTGTTAAAGAAGAGCTCACAATCAAAAATTTAAAACTGCTTAAAGAAATGATGCTTCATGAGGTGAAGTCTAAAGATCAACAAATAGAATCAGAAGGTAGACAAAAACCTGAGATGAAAGAACTTCTGAAAGTTATAACAAAATATGTACGTTTAAGATGATAAGCAATATAAAAGTTAAGTTGAATCATTACAAAACAATAGAATACTGTGAAACAAACAGATGTAAAAAAGAAACAATATACTGTCACTGAAATTTAAAAATCAATGGATAGTATAAACAATAGAATGAGCTAGAAGACAAATGTTAGGAATTGCCCAGAATGTAACTGAAAGATATAAAAGGATAAACTTCTTAAAAGTAGCAAGAAGCAAAAGACAGACTGTCAGCAAAGGAACAATAAATAAGACTGACAAAAACACACACAAACCTATAACTAAATAATATACATAATAAAGCTGGCAGTATATAAGGCTTAATTCAGAATTTCAACACTAGCTTAGGTGAAAAATATTTTCATTTAAGAGGGGTTCATACAGCTGGGCTTGGTGGCTCAGCCTGTAATCCCGCGCCTTTGGGAGGCTGAGGTTAGTGGATTGCCTGAGCCCGCGGGTTTGAGACCCACCTGGGCAGCGAGACCTCATCTCTACAATAAATAAAAAAAAATCAGCAGGGTATGGTAGTGCATGCCTGTAATTCTGGCTACTCAGAAGGCCGAGGCGGAAGGATCGCCGGAGCCCAGCAGGTCGAGGCTAGGGTGGTCAGGAGCGGCCACTGCACTCCAGTCTGAGCGACAAAGTGAGGCTCCAACTCCAAAAAAAAAAAGAGGAGTTCATACAACACTGAAATCTGAAAACACAGCTCTAGGTAACAACTAGAAGCTTACTCATTGCAAGTCATAGATATATACGTTCCAGGTGCGAGAAAAGACTTTAGTAGTGACCACTGATTCAATCCATTAGTGATTTATTACCAGCACATCTTTGCCATTAATAGGGATGTCTAGAATTTAACACAGAGAAGTGAAGCTCACTAAATCAAGGAGATAACATATCACACTTTTGCCAGAAAGTTGTTTTGCTTAGTCCTACTTTTTGGAGCTAAGATAGGACTTTAACTGATGGCAACAATTATATATCTTAGCCTTTTAAGTTATCTATTTTCTAGGCTAAAAAAACTAAATTTCTTTCAAACATTTCCATAGGTTTTAGTTTCTAGCCATTTCTATGACACAGCGATTCTTTTAGAAGTACTCCAGCTTGCCAGCATTTTTTAAGACTATAAGATGGAAGCAAAATAATTGATTCGAGCATACACCAAACAGCATAAAGTAGAAAAGGATTTTGTTCTAGATTACAAGTTCTTAAACTTTAGCGTACATCAGAATTACCTGGAGGACTTATGAAAACACATTGCTTGACAAACGCCCAAATTTCTGATTCAGAAAGTCTAGTACAGGGCTTGAGATTTTGCATTTCTTTCTTTTTCTTTTTTCTCTTTTATTCCCACCACTTCTTTCTTTCTCTCTCTCTCTCTCTCTCTCTCTCTCTCTCTCTCTCTCTCTCTCTCTCTCTCTCTCTCTCTTTCTTGTTTTTGTTTTTTTATTTGTTTGTTTTTGAGGTTTTTTTTTTAAGATAGGGTCTCAAAATATCACCTAGGCATGTCTCGAACTCCTGGGCTCAAACGATCATCTCACTTCAGGCCCTCATGTAGCTGGGACTAGAGACTTCTGACCACATAAGATCCTCAGAGTAGCTAAGATTATAGGTGTGAGCCACCACATCCAGTGAGATGGTGCATTTCTAACAAGTTCTCTAGTGATACTAACACCACTGTTTCAAGAACCACACTGAAAATATTAAATAACATTCTTTTATAGCACAATCTAAGACTAATTTAGCTTTTTGATAGACTTAAAATCTTGCCAATTCAAACTGAACTTGCAGACAAGTTAAATTCGCAAGTCTTTTTTGCAAAAAAAAAAAAAAACTTATTTTAATAGCCTACTTAGTATTCCCATTTCTTGCTTTCTGACACACTGAGAAAATCAACTAAAAGCATGTTACAAATGGTCGATCATTAATTATATATTCACATATGAAACAGACTATGCTATTCTTTATATTTTAGCTTTAATTCATGAACTAAAAGGAGTTCTAGACCTCTGTCATCTGGAATTTACAAGTAAGCCAGTTTTTTAGATCTCTTGGTGTCCTTTCTCTGACATTAAGAGAATTCCGAAGCTCTGCACTGAGTATTCTACAAATTATTTTTCTAAAATCCCATGACAACTGCACAATTGCTAAAGATGACTATAACCAACTACAGTGATGCTTTCCAAAAACCCTTGGGGAAAAAACAAACAAGCAAAAACAACATTGGCTCCTTCTCAACTATATGAATAGTTTATCTAATTGTCCAATTACTAGACGTTCAGAAAAGACTCAGTTTTATAAATACTTATCCACAACTGAAAAAAAATTAGTTTCAAGTTTGAGTGCTTGACTCCAGTTAGCTAATGTGACAAGAAGACAAAGAACCCTGACATTTTCACATAACATGGACAGAGGCTCTCTGTGCAGGGATATTAATATGCTAAGAGAACAGCCTTTTAAGAAACAGATGCACTCAGTGTCAATCAGCTAAACTTTAGAAATTAATGACCTTCAATAGCTTTGCTTAGTCACTTTTTGGTGCCAACTTCTCGAGTACCAAAGTTCAATTCAAATCAGTTTGACAGACTTAAGATACATTCCAAGAATACAATATTCAACTCCACATAAATTTACCAGCTCATTGAAACAGCCCAGCTCTGCTCATACTTACCCCAATTCAAGAAGCTATGGTTAGCAGATCAATGGCCAGATAATTACTGGATTATAATATATATGTCATTTCTTTCTTCTTTACATAAAGACTCTTTGACTACTGCTTTGGCTGAGTTAAGTTGATAACAAGTACTCTGCTGTCACTGATTGGGTAAAAATATTTATTTTAAATGATATGAACATCTGGTTTTATATCTTTAAGAAATGTTAAATGTCAATTGCTATAGCAACCCAGAGGGATCCTTCATACTCAGGTACTCAGTCATATTTTCAAGTCAGGAAAGATAATGAGCTTTAATGTTGTACATTCAGCAAAATTAAAGAAGTCAAAACTTCCAAATGAAGTTTTTGCCCCAGTCTCCCAAACTTAGCTTCTGAAAGCATACAAAACAAAGGACAGACTTTAACAACAACAAAAAGATGCTGATCCTAGAGTCTTCCAAAAAAATACACTGATTAAATAAAGGTTGAAACAACTGTGACTTTGGCAAAAAGTAGTAGAGGAAAGAAGCAAAGTCTTCTTAGGCTAAAGCAAATAAAAAACAAGCTTCATGTGTGAAAAGCACCCTGAAAACCTTTAAAAATGCACTGAAAACTTAGTTTTAAATGTATGGAAGCCATTTCATATGTGGTTTCTTTTTGACAGTGTAATCAATCACAAACAGATGCTACAACTCACTGGCTCCAAGTGTCCAAAGTGTGAAAAAGATTTAGATCCAAGCTTCTACTAGATTCAGCCATGCTAGTATAAATCCAACTGAATAAAACTGTTGCAAAACACTGCTTTTGTTCCACTAATGAGGAGAAATAGCTAGCACAAAGTGAAATTTCTGACTATTGGTCTTGACCTTGTAACAAGGCAATTAGAATCTTGATATACACAGTATTTCTGGTATATATGTAATAGTGCCAAATAGCAATAGTAGTTTTACTTTACATTTTATTATTAAAGAACAGAGAATGAAGGTGTCTTACTAAGAGATTTTAGAGGCTTATCTTTTTAGGATTCTAGAAGTGAACACATTTTCACCAATGCTATACTGATTTATCAAACATCTTTAAATCATGCAGCAGTAATAAAAAATTCCAAATGTTTGTAACTTATAACTACAAAGATTTCTCTTTCTTATGGTATATGTCAGTTGTTGGTCAAGCTGAAGACGCAGCCCCCTTGTGGAATATGCTGCTTTCATGGCAGAGGGAAGATAGTCACGGCAGAACAATGCAATTTTTCTTTTTTTTTTTTGAGTTGGAGTCTCGCTCTGTCGCCCAGACTGGAGTGCAGTGGCCCGCTCCCGGCCACCGCAGCCTCGACTGCTGGGCTCCGGTGATCCTTCCGCCTCAGCCTTCCGAGTAGCCGGAATTACAGGCATGTGCTACCACGCTCGGCTGATTTTTTGATTTATTGCAGAGATGAGGTCACGCAATTTTTCTTAAGGATTCTGTTTGAAAGTGAACTTCATCCAGAAGGGACGTTCACCTTTCACTGGACAAAGAAAGTTACATGGTCAAGTTCAAGCTCGTCATTGGGAGAGGAACTACAATTATCTCCCAGCAAATAATTGGGGAAAATAATAATACCACAATATACCAACTAGTCACAAACATTTGCTATCTTCTTCTGCACAGAAAATACACACACTCTGCCCCCAGAGGAGGTAACCCTAATTCCTACTAATCATGGCAATAGATTCACAAAGTCCAGGATCTTGTGATAGACTTTATTTAAAATCCAGATGTGGTAGCTTTTACTCTGGAAACAAACTAAAAAAAAAAGTTAGCTGTCCCTCAAACATCCAAAGCATACTTGAAGAATGAGAATAACATAACTGGAATATGTCTCCAAATTGGAAAAGAAGTGCATGAGAAACATACAGCAGTCACTTATTCACATCAATTCTGAAATTTTGCTGGGTAGAAGTTGCAAGTTGCAAGGGCTGTTGCTTTGTTCTCGGAGTAGAGAACATTATTTAATTGGGTCTTGGTTCTGCTTTCTGGGAGAAGCTTCCTAGTCAATTGTTCTCTGAGGCCCTCTCTGAGGCTGCTGGCTCTTCCCCATGGGAGATCATTCCTTTTCCTTGATCTTCCTTGGATCTATAAACAAGGGATTATAAGATAGTCCCTGAACCACACAAACACACATTCAGTACTATCACCTTAGTGACTGGGCAGCTTTCTCATGCTGTTTCCTATACACGGAAGGTTGGAGGCACGCAAATCATTAACAACTACAGTCTCTTTTACTTCAACCAAGTAACTCTTTTGGCAGTAAAACTGTTTAAAAAGTTTAGTTGACTTTTAATTTATTTGACTGCAGTCATCTTTTTATACCAATAGCCATACCCACAAATCTTTTTAAGATGAGATATGCAACTTACGCTTTCCTTAAGATGAGCAACTTTCTGTGGGAGAGCCATACTCTTAGTTTTGTTTTCTTCCTTCCTGACCCATTTTATCTAAATAAAAGATTTTGCTGGGTACCCATTTTAATTTATTCTGAGGTTTTAACAAAATTGTGCTGAGTTTAGCCCTAATATGATCTTTGAAAGGTGGTTGAAACATAATAAACTTCTGAATATTCAAATAATTTTTTGATTATATATTTTACCAGTTGAAACTGAGAAACTTTTATATATTTTAACCCTTCAAGTTCTGAAATGTCTGGATTCATCCTATTCCCTTTATACTCTGCTTACAAATTGGTCAATTCCTTTCTAAATTCATTTCTATTTTGTTATCAGTAGTAACCAAAGAACACTAATAATATTTTAGTCCTCAAAATCATTGCTTAATACAAAACATTCATAGTATATTATATGATTTGCAGTTAATTCAGTGGCATATCATTAAAAGCTTTATCACACCTTCTGTTCAGTCCCAAAGTCACATAATATCTTAGGATTTTTTGGTGTGTATTTATTACAATAGTATCCAATTCTAGTATCAATTTATGTATCAGTTTATGCTCAGTTATGATAAAATAACATACAACTCCTTTATCTCAGTGGTTTACAAAACAAGTCTAATCCACACTTAAATTACTATCAACTAGGGATCAGCTACTCTTGCTTCTTATCATTTTAATTCTGGAAGCAAGTTAGAAACAGTTCTTCCTTAGGGACATTCCATGCACATGGCTGAATGAGATGAGTGATAGAAGAAACACAGAATGATTTGTAAACATCTTCTAAGAAGTAACTACATGAAACTTACACTTCCATTTCACCAGTAAAAGTAAGTCACATGCCTAAGTCTGACACAGAGAAGGACACTGAATAACTAAAAAAATTATAAAATTGACTACAACAACTTATCAAAACAGTGTGAATACAGAAGAATGTACAAGAATTCAGCTGTCTTCTATTAAGCCACACATTAAAGGGATTTGCAAAAATGTACAACAATGCTGCTCATCTAACTTAACTTTGTGTTTGTAAAGCAGTCATTAATGTTATCATATATTAGATTTATTATTGCTCTTTTAAAATAAAAAAATATCATCAAGGGTGCCTGCTTAATGAACACTTGTATACCTAACCCCGACTTGTACTCCACATCTTCAAAATAAAAAAATTAAAACTTTAAAAAATAAATAAAATAATAAATATTTAAATGATTTCTAAGACTTAATTATTAATAAGACATATATAGATGAATATAACAACCTAAAACAAAAATTCTTTGGGTGCTCAATAATTTTTAGGCTTGTGAATGACTCCTGACACCAGAACATTTGAGAACTGGTGCTTTAAAGGACAAACAATAGTAATAATCTAAGGATTAGTAGTATCAGAATGAATCCTTGACAAAGAGTACACAACTCTTTGTAGAGTACACACTGAATAAATATTAGATATTTTTACTAATGATAACAATTAAAAGGATAAAAACAAGAGAAGATCAACTCAAAAACATAATATTCAACTCTTAAAAAATCAAAAAAGAACATTTTTTTTTCTTCAAATAGGATGGTAGATTCCTCAGTCATTATTTTTAAGTCAATTACTATATTGTTGTTCCGATAGCAAAAACAATGCAGAATTGTGGTTAAAACAAGCAAACATGCATTATAGAAATGTATAAGAAAGTAAAAGACCATAATAACCAAAAAATCAACACTGCAGGTTACAGATTTCAAGTCTATCTTTACATTTAGAAGTTTGTTTTCTAACAAACATATACCCGCAAACACGCACACAAAACCACACACATACATATTTTAGAAAAATGAGGTCACATTAGACATATTTCTTTGAAACATTCCTTTTCAAAAATTTAATATGCACCTTGTACAAATAAAAACGTGTGTATGTGCTGATCTATGTCCTTTTGCTACATGAATGTGTCAAAATTTATTTAACTAAGTCCCTTCTGCTTTTTCCTGCACATGACTATTAAAACAATGTTGTTCTAAAAACATTCTCAACATATCTGTTGTCATCTATTTGTGAAGGTATATTTAAAATAAAATATTATAATGAAATAGTTAAGTAAAAGGGTAGGGACACTTAAAATCTTAAAATATGATGTTAATTGCCCATTAAGAACTCATTCCAACAAATAGTAAACCAGTGCTTTATTGTGTCACTACCTTGCCAAAGTTTGGGTATTTTCAATCTTTACCCAAGAGACAGGAAAAAAACTGTCACTGATGTTTTCATTGGCATTTTCATAAACATGAAAGCAAGTATGCTTATTTATTGGCCTTTTAATTTCTTTTTTCCATTTTGCATATTTTTATTTGATTGTTTTAATTACATAGCTATTATAAAAGACCAAAATGTGAAAATCCTTCATGTTTATTCTCTGGACAAATTCCCTTCAGAGAGGTAACTAACAGCATGCAGTACATTACTCCAGGCTTGCTTGTATGCATTTCATACATATACAAGTACATATATCTGTTTATAAATGTAAACTTCTGATAGATTATTCTGTAACTTAATATATACTAATAATTCAGCACAGCATAGTATTCTTTTTAAAAGCACTGTATTCTTTAAAAAATATTTACTATGCTGTATATTATAATTTACCTAAAAATTCCTAGATTAATGGGCATCTTAATTTTTTCAATTTTTCATGCAAACAATACTGCAATAAATATTTCTGTACATTGATCTTCACTCATAAGTATAAACTAAAATTGATGAGTGTCTAAATATATACTTTAAGTTTTACTGAATACTGTTACAATGTGCTCCAAAAAGGCTGTACAAAAGCATACAAAAGAAATAATTTTCTTGCATTCTGTTAATCTTTTATAATTTAAAATCTTACAGGAAAATATGCATTACTATGATTTATAACTTAATTTATCTGATTAGCAATAAGAATTGGATGTCTCGGCCAGGCGTGGTGGCTCAAGCCTGTAATCCCAGCACTTTGGGAGGCCGAGGTGAGGGGATTTCCTAAGACCACTGGTTGGAGGACAGCCTGGGCAACCTGGTGAGACCACATCTCTATAACAAATCAAAAAAAACAAAAACAAAAACCTAGCCAGGTGTGGTGGCACACGCCTGTAGTTTCAGCTACTTGGAAGGCTGACGCGGAAGGATTGCCTGAGCCCAGCAGGTCGACAATGAGGTGGCTATGAGTGTATCACTGCACTCCAGTCTGGGTGACAGAGTGAGACTCCAACTCAAAAAAAGAGAAAAAAAAGAGTTAAAATCTTCTGCATTTATTTACCTGTCATTCTCTTCTTCATTTGTAAAATATCTTCCATATTCTTTCCTCATTTTTCTATTGAGTTATTAATAATTTGTAAGATTTAGATGTTAACCTTTATCTACTATATTATACATATTTTTTCATTGTCTTTAGTTATCTAGCATTATCTTTAATTTTAGACTGTAGTACCCAGCACATACAAATTTCAATTTTTAAGAGGTAAAATCCTTAAAAATATAATTTTAATCTCTATATAAGTAAGAGATGATCACTTAAATTTTGTCTTTTAATTCTCCAGGTTTATTGTGCAATTTTACAGTATAATATATACCTCTTATACAATTTAAAGTTTGTTTGCATTAGGTTCTATTTCATAAAATGTTAACATTGCTATATAAGCTTCCTTTTTCTTAGCATTTACCTGAAATATTTTCTCACACATTTATTTTATATATTTGTATCTTACTTGAGTAATACTAATTGTAAACAACATGAAGCTGAACTTTGCTATAAAGCCAATCTGAGAGTCTCTATGTTTAAATGAAAATTTTACTATTTTCATATTAAAATTGTTGACATATTTGGACTCATTGCTATCGTTTTATTTCACATTTTTTACTTTACTATTTTTATTGTTTTATTTTTAATTTTTTTCTTTATTTTATTATAGAAATGTGGGGTACAAGTCAGGGTTAGGCACATAAGTTATCCATGTGCAGGTGAAGGTTGGGCCTCCAACTGGTCCTCATTTCCCCTGATTGTTTTTTTTCTTTTTTTTTTTTTTTAGTGACAAGGGTGTTGCTATGCTGCCCAAGCTGGTCTTGAACTCATGGCATCAAGTGATCCTCCTAACTGGGCCTTCCCAAGCAGTTGGGACCCGCCATGTCTGGCCCATATTTTCTATTTTGTCACACTTTTGAGTTCTTTTTGAGTTGGAGTCCCACTTTGTTGCCCAGGCTGGAGTGCAGTAGCATGCTGATGGCCACCGCAGCTTCAACCTGCTGGGCTCAGGCGATCCTTCCACCTCAGCCTTCCAAGTAGCTTGAACAACAAACACTCGGCACTACGCCTGGTTCATTTTTGTGATTTATTGTAGAGACAAGGTCTCATCAAGTTGTCCAGGCTGGTCTCGAACTCCCTGGCTCAGGCAATCTTCTCACCTCAGTGTCCCAAAGTGCTGGGATTACAGGCTGAGCCACTGTGCCCGGCCTATGACATTTTCTTTTTCTCTCATTCTGAACTGGTCAAATTTTCATTTTTCTTTTTCTCTCTCATGTTATATATCTTTTTATTTTGTGTGTGTGTGTGTGTGTGTGTGTGTGTGTGTATGACATACTACTTTGAAATTTTTAATTCATTTAGAAGTCAGTAATTTCAGTTAGTATCTAGAATTAATCAAAATATTCAATTAGCCATTGCATTCTTGTGCAAACATCATGACCATCCATTCATCTCCAGAAGACTTTCCACCTTGAAAAACTAAAATTCTATATCCATTAAATAATTCTCCATTTCTTTTACCCTCAAATCACCATTCCACTTTCTTGATTATTATGTCCATTACTGAGAAGGAGGTACTGAAGTTTCCAGCTATTATTGTAGAATTATCTATTTCTGCCATCAATTCTGTCAACCTTTACTTCATATATATGGATAGTCTGTTAGTACATGCATAAATATTTATAATTGTCACACCTTTTTGAAGTACTAAAAATTTCATTAATACATATTGTCTTGTTACTTCTAGACTTTTGATTTAAAGTTATTTTGACTGATATTAAAATAATCATCCCTGTTCTCTTTTGGTTACTATTAGCATGCAATATCTTTTTTCCATCCTGTAACTTTCAACCTATATCACTGGATCTCAAGAAAGCCTTTTGTAGACAGATCATATTGGATCATTTTAAAATCCATTTTGTCAATCTCTGTTTTTTGATAAAATAATTTAATCTACTTACATTTAAAAGAATTACTGATAAGAAGGGACTTTCTTTTGTCAGTTTGCTACTTATTTTCTATAAGTCATATGGCTTTTTGGTTACTTATTTCTGCCTTATTGTATTCTTTTTTGTTTAGTTTATTTTTTTAGTCGATCATTTAAATTCCTATCTCATTTCCTTTTGTGAATATTATATAGACATTTTATCTGTGGTCATTATGATAATATATTAAGCATCCTAAAGTTTTAGCACTCTGATTTGAATTTATACCAGCTTAACTTAAATAACAAACAAAATGTCCACTTCATTATGGCTCCACTTTAATCCCTTTGAGTTGTTTATGTTAAAAAAAATGAGCCCACGGGTTCGAGACCCGCCTGGGCAGCGAGACCTCATCTCTATAATAAATCAAAAAATCAGCGGGCGTGGTAGTGCATGCCTGTAATTCCGGCTACTTGGAAGGCTGAGGCGGAAGGATCGCCAGAGCCCAGCAGGTCGAGGCTGCGGTGG